>NW_007251860.1:604589-654063 GCF_000164805.1 Carlito syrichta
CTCCAGTCTGGGTGACAGAGTGAGACTCCAACTCAAAAAAAAAAAAAAAGAATCACTCTGGCTGCTGTATGGAGAATAGACTATATATGGGGCAAGACTACAAACAGAGAGACCAATGGGGAGGCGATGGCAATAATCCGGGTGAGATATGATGGTGGTTTGGTGGCAGTAGAGTTGGTGAAACATGGTTAGACATTGGATACAGTTTGAAAGTAAAGCTAACAAGATTTGCTAGTGAACTAGATGTAGACTATGAAAGAAAGAGAAAAATAGCATGATACTAGAAGTCAGGCATTGGGCTAAATGTCTTACATGTGTTAAGTCACTGAATACACAAAGTGACCCTGTAAGGATATTGTTACCACCATTTTATAAATAAAAAGACAAAGGTCACAAAACCTTCTCATTTCCAAAAATTCCAGGGGTAAGGAGCGGGTAAATCACTTTGTAAATTTTCAGGTGCCTAATATCTGGGCTTCAGGGAAGATCAACTTGCTTCTTACAAGATCATGCTAGCAATTACTAAGTAGCAAAAGCAAGTGTTAAACATTGATCCGTCCTTTCCCCTGAGTCAGATACCTCAGCCTACAACCAACATTTTAGACAATAAGAGAAGCGAGTGCACTCTGGTTTTATATAAGACGAACCATCTTTATGTTACAGCTACCATGATTCCAGAGCTCATTCATGACTGTGAAACTGGGTGTCAAGAAATGAGGTAAAAGAAATGGAAATCCCTTTAGCTTATTTCATTAATAATTTTCATTTTATAAAAAATGTATTATCAATATATTTATTTATCTTTTTATTTGAATAGCACACTGATTCTTCACTCCTACCCAGTGCTGTCTCATCTGCGGCCATAAGCAATCATTCATTTCCCATAGTTGTGTTTATCAGAATCCCTAGATGGCAAGATGGAGGGGATTGTACTGATCAGGATGTCAAAATGGAATGTTGCATAAATATTAATAACAGTATTCCAGAATACAAATATAAAATAGTCTATAAAAATAAGTATTCTAGATCAAGAGTCAGGAGATATACACACTCTTTAAACTGCTCAGCAAAACACAGGGCTGACAATTCTAGCAAAAATGTATTCCGCAATTTGGATGTTGAATACCATCAATAGTCCATGCCGTTTCTTGAGGAGCTGCTACTTCTTCAATGTGGTCCTCATAACCAACCATTAACTTCAGCAAAGATGAGATATGGGATAGCCAAGTAACCACAGACACAACCAAGGAAGCCAGAATACTGTTAAAACTGAAAAGCTGCTTTGGCAGATGTGTTGGTTGCATTTGCTCCCATAGTGACAAAGTATCAGGAGAATTAGGATAAGATAATTTTTTTAATTGGAATAAATTTTTGTATTCCAATAACTTTAAGGGTTGGCAATGGTTTTTGGTAACATGGATGCATTGTATAGTGGCAAATAAGTATACTCACCACCCCCATCTGTGCACATTATACCTGATAGGTGATTTTTCATCCACCCCTTCCCGACCTCCTCCTTCTGAGTCTCCAATGTCCATTATAGCATTCTCTATGTCTTTGCAGTTGGATGAGGTAATTATGACTTGGAGTTCTCAGAGGTGCCACACCTGTTAACAAAAAGTCTCATACTGGAATGGGTGTGCTTATTTCAGAATAAATTAGCAAACATCAGTTATAGAGAAATAAGGTGACTCTATGAATCACAAGAACTTGTGGATTCTCTGGCATATGTTACCTATGCCGATCCTTTGAGGCCCCATTTCCATGTCCTATGGAATAATGATGTTACCTCAGATTTATATGTAAAATATTTGATTCTTAACTGATGGCCAGGTGGCCAATTCAAAGCAGAACATATGATTAATATGATGAGAACTCAGAAATAAAGTCAAGATACTTGACTGTGTCATAGTTGAGTATATCACAAAAATAATATTCCTAAAGTTTTAAGAAAGAAAAAAATAATTACTGTGATGACAGTATAGCATTGCAGAGCATATGATAATGACTCAACAATGTATAGAATTCTCTTTCCATGTGTGCTCCTCTTCAACATACAATGTCCCAAATAAGAATGTATTAGCCAGGCATGGTGGCTCATGCCTGTAATCCCAGTACTTTGAGAGGCCAAAGTGAGAGAATTGCCTGAGTTCACGGGTTCGAGACTGGTCTGGGCAACATGGTGAGACTTCGTCTCTGCAATAAATAAGAAAAATTAGCGTGGCGTGGTGGTGCACACCTGTGAATCCAGCTACTTGGAAGGCTAAGGCAGAAGGATTGCCTGAGCCCAGCGGGTCGAGGCTGTGGTGGCTGTGAGCGTGCCACTGCGTTCCAGCCTGGGCAAAAGAGTGAGACTCCAACTCAAAAAAAGAAAGAAAGAAAGAAAAAGAAAAAGAAAAAGAAAGAAAGAAAGAAAGAAAGAAAGAAAGAAAGAAAGAAAGAAAGAGGGACGGGCTCGGTGGCTCAGCCTGTAATCCCGCGCCTTTGGGAGGCTGAGGTGAGTGGATTGCCTGAGCCCACGGGTTCGAGACCCGCCTGGGCAGCGAGATCTCATCTCTACAATAAATCAAAAAATCAGCCAGGCGTGGTAGAGCATGCCTGTAATTCTGGCTACTCGGAAGGTTGAGGCAGAAGGATCACCGGAGCCCAGCAGGTTGAGGCTGCGGTGGCCGGGAGCGGCCACTGCACTCCAGTCTGGGCGACAGAGTGAGACTCCAACTCAAAAAAAAAAAAAAGAAAGAAAGAAAGAAGGGAGGGAGGGAGGGAGGAAGGAAGGAAAGAAAGAAAAAGGAAGAAAGGAAGAAAGAAAGAAAGAAAAAGAAAGAAAGAAAGAAAGAAAGAAAGAAAGAAAGAAAGAAAGAAAGAAAGAAAGAAAGAAAGAAAGAAAAAGAAAGACAAGAATGTATTAGCACCAGTGGTGCAGGAAAGATTGTAAGCATCAAAACTGGGGACTATTTCCTTGGTGACATCAGATCTCTGGAAAGCTAGAAAAAACAGAGTGAGGTTCAGAGAGAAGTTTGCTGGTCCGATCTATAGTATCAGAGAAGGAAGTTTAATTGGGGCTTTGAAGTTTCCTTCTAGATTATCCTGTATGACTGGTACCCTGCCCAAGGATGCTAAGGTTTATTTGATTGCAGAACTCCTTTGTTCTCTCTCTCCCCAGAACTTAATCAAATGGGAGACATGAGGGAAAATATGAGAGGTCATAGAGCCACCTCATTTCCAAAAATGACAGAGGTAAAGAATGGATAAATCATTTTGTAAATTTTCACGTACCCAATACCTGAGCTTCAGGGAGAATCGATCTCGAAGTCAAAAGTTGAAGGGTAAAGGCTTCAGTCTCATGCCCATATAAATACATGCACTTGAAATTGTAGGAACTTTTCAAAGGCCTCAAAGTCTATCACATTTTAAATCAAAACTCTTGGATTTTTATGATGCCAGAGGCATAATGTCACAATGAATATATTAAAAACTAGTAGCTAAGTTGGGCAAGAGCTATATTACTGCTTCTTTCTTTGCCACCAAAGACCTTCTTAAGACTTGCCAGCCTGTCTTCAATCTCATCAGGAAGCTTCTTTGGTTGAAAAACATATTCAATGCTTGGACATTACACAATGTAAATTCCATGGCAGCACTGCATCTTTTGGGGAGGACAGTCAGAATGTGACAGATCTTAATAATATTAATTGAAATTCCATCCAGAAAGAAATCAGATGACTTGGAATTTGGATAATGTCATCATGCTACAAGATGTTATTTTTGGATATCAGTTGTTCCTAATATCTCAACATCATTTCTCTCCTAGATCTCTCCTAGATCAACACTGAAATCTCCCTAAAATTGGGTGGGGAGCAGGAATAAGTTACAGCTCACTGAGTAGCTTGATCATCTTTGGGAGCTCATTCAGAATCTTATCTGAATTCATTTGTCCAAGATATCCTCAGGTCTAAGTTCCATACAAATTCAATATAAGCCTGAAACTCAGGGATACCTTCAACACTTTCATAAGACATTTCTGGAAGATTCATGATGTTAGAGAGCATGGATCACTCTGGAGACACTTTTAGTAGTCTGAATTTATGCTTGGAAAATTGGAGAAACAATGGAGGAGGACAAAACTCTCCATCTATTGCTCAATTGATATTTCAGCTCCGCCACTGTTCTAAGGAGAAAACTGCTAGTAATAAAAAACCAGAGGTAACAAAGCCCAGGACAAGGTAAGACATTAAGTCAGGCCCCAAGACACCCATCTGAGATCATTAACCACCGACAATCAAGCACCCTGGAGAGTGCCACTGGGGTCCCAGACCTCTGACAAGTAGAGAATCTTGGACAAGCTGCCAATGAAAATAGTAATGAGATAGGGGGCGGAGGGTTAGGAGTAGTAGAGTGGATAAGAAATTACATAGCTTTTGCTTAACAAAGAAGAAGGAGAGATGGAGAGGGAGGGAGGGAGTCAGGGAAGAAAGGAGGGAGGGAGGGAGAGAATTCTAGTCAAAGGCATTAATTAACTAGAAAGTTCTGGCTTGTCTTTATAAGTTACAAATAATGGCTAATGTTTTTATGCCAAATACTGTGCAAAGCACTTCGCAAACATTATCTTCTTGAATCTTCATAGTCACCCCATGAATAAAAAATTATTATAATTTTCCTTTCATAGAAGAATAAATAAAGACTTAAAGAGGCTAACTAAAGAGCCCAAACCCAATGAACAAGTGGAGGGGCCCAGAGTTTAGCCCATGTATTTACCATGATACTCAACTAAATAGGGAGCAGGCTTTGTAAATATTTGCTATCAACTATTTATAGTAGATTGCAAGACTACAATGATGCCAAAAAGTACACACATTTTAAGAAAAACACTGCATTAAAATTGTAATGCTCAATATACACCAATAACAAAAGATGAATACAAGTCACATTTGACTTCTGCATTTACAAGAGGTGCTCAAAGTGGTTACCATCGGCGTCCAGACACTTCTTGTTATGGCAAACTACTGCAGGACTTGCTGCCGTGATAGGCCTCCTGGATCTTCCCTTGTGCACATCCCACACTGTACCATGCATCTCAAACTTACCACAAATGTGCACAATTGTTATTTTCTGTCTTCTTGAATCTCCTTTGGCCAATAGAATGTGGCAAAAGTGATCATGTGTTAGTCCCATATCTAGGTATTAAGAAGTTCATGCAGTGTGCCAGCCGTGGGTGTGTGGGGAAAGACAGTGCCGGTAGTGGCCCCGAGACCCACAGAAGCCAACGTGCAGGAAAAATTGGAGTTCAAGGAAGAAATAAAAGACTCAGAAAGTGGCATTTGCATGCAATTCATGAGGTCACACAAGTGTTATGACACCGTTACAACCAGTTCAAAGCTTGTTGTCTTTGATGTTACATTACAAGTGGAAAGGGCCGTCTTTGCCTTTGTCGCCAACAATATCTGAGCAGCGCCATTGTGGGATAGTAAAAATCAAAATTTTATAGGAATGCTAACAATTACAGATTTCACAAATATACCACAGATACTATAAATCACCTATGGTACAGATTTATGAGTTAGAGGAACATAAGACTGAAACATGGAACTTTGTTTACCAGAAACATTATAGTGACTATATCTATATCTCCAGATGCAAGCCTCTTTGATGCTGTATGCTTGTTGATCAAAAATAAAATCCACAGATTGCCAGTTATTGGCCCTGTCAGTGGGAATGCACTTTATATACTCACTCACAAAAGAATCTTCAAGTTCTTCCAGCTTTTTATCTCTGATACACCAAAGCCTGCCTTTATGAAGCAGAATCTGGATGAACCATACCACAGCATTGCCTTTATGCATCCAGATGCTCCTATCATTAAAGCCTTAAACATATTTGTGGAAAGATGAATATGAGCTTTGCCTACTATGGATGAATCAGAAAAATTTGTAGATATTTATTTCAAATGTGTTGTAATTAATTTTGTTGCTGAGAAAACATACAATTGCCTAGATATCACAGTGATCCAGGCCCTTCGGCATCAATCACAGTATTTTGAAGGTGTTGTGAAGTTCAGTAAGCTGGAAAGAATGAAGTAGATAGTATTATGGGTATTATTTCCCTGTCAGACATTCTGCAAGCCCTAAGACAAACACCAGCAGGTGCCAAACAACAGGAGACAGAAACAGAATGACAGCCATGAATGTAGATGCCCTTGTAGGAGAACTTGAACAAAGCTCCTGGGTCACATCTTGCCTCAAGAACACTGACTGTGAATGGTTAAGAATTTCTTTCGAGGTTTATTGTGATAAAAAATTATTATTGATCAAAAATAAAATCCACAGATTGCCAGTTATTGGCCCTAACCAGTGATGTTGAAATTAAGCTTTAAAAAGAAAGATCTTACGTGCTTGAAGATTCAGGCTTGCATTAAGATACTGCATATTGCATTAAGATGAAGACCTTTGCCAGGTGCAGTGGTTCACGCCTGTAATTCCAGCACTTTGGGAGGTGGAGGCAAAAGGATTGCCTGAGCCCAGCGGTTCGAGACCAGCCTGGGCAACTTGGCGAGACCTCGTCTCTACAATAAATAAAAAAAAGTTGCTGGGCATGGTGGCACGTACCTGTGGTTCCAGCTACTTGGAAGGCTGAGGCGGAAGGATTGCCTGAGCCCAGCAGGTCGAGGCTGCGGTGGCTGTGAGCGTGCCACTGCACTCCAGCCTGGAAGACAGAGTGAGATTTCGACTCACAAAAAAACAAAACAAAAAAACAAAACCAAAACTTTGTCTGAAGGATTTTTAAATGCTGTATATCACTAAAGTGTACTGTGTCCTGAAATTTGTATTATTTTTCATTTCGGAGAATTCACTATTATGGCACAGGGGATGGGACATAAGGTGAGTATATTCATGCTCAGATCACAGTGTCTTCTGTCATCATTGCTGCCTGCCACAGCTGGAGTGCACACATGTGCAGTGACACAGAGCTTGAATGTGGAAGACTTTGAAACTTTTACCAAATCATTTTATTTTCATTAGATTTGTCAAAAAACTGTAATTTTTAAATACAAATAATTACTTTAAAACTTGAATGATACTTTTATGTTTGTTTGGTTCTGAGCTACTGTATAAACAAGGCTGCTTTATAACAACTTTATTTTTACTTTCATGCAATTTTTACATGTCTTTTGGTGGATAACCTTCACATATTCATTAATAAATTCTTGGCTATTTTAAAATGGCAAATTTATCATTATTTGGGGGAATGAGGACCACCTAGGAGTCCAAACTTCACCTGCATGCAACCTGCTTATGTAGTTAATCCTCACTTATACCCCACAACTCTATAATAAATAAATAAATAATTTCTTTTAAAAGTTTGGATTTGGGAAGAATACAACTTTTACTAGAGCTACTGGAGGATTTTAAAAGCTGAGGTCTCTGTCCAGCAATTCCCCTCCTTGGAATATACCCAGAGGAACTCAAATCACTCTATGAAAAAGATATCTGCACATGAGTGTTTATTGCAACATTGTTCACAATAGCAAAAACATGGAACCAACCATGCTGCCCAGTGAAAGTGGACTGAATAAAGAAAATGTGTGCATATACACAACAGAGTATTACACAACCATAAAGAAGGACAAAATCATGGACTTCGCAGCAACTTGGATGGATTTAGAGTCCATCATACTCAGTGATCTATCACGGAAACAAAGAACTGAGTGTCACATGTTCTCACTTATAAGCAGGTCTTGAACATTTATCACAATACTGGAAGAAAGAGATTGCCAGTAGCAGGACACTGTTGGGAGGTTGGGGGGCACGTAACCTCACTAAAGGTACCAGATCCTAAACCAGGTGAAGTGAGCTCCAGATGAAGGTCCAAACTTCACCTGCTTGTAAAACACTCATGTCCCTAATCCTGACTTGTACCCCACATCCTTATGATAAAATAAAGTTAAAAGAAAAAAGCTGAGGTCTCTAAAAGCATATGGAGAAACAGACCACAGTTTGGAGGACGCTGAATGCTGGGAAGATGGCTATTTTTTCTTGTGCATTGAAATGTAAAATCATGACATTTGTATAACTGCTAATGCAATTGTTTTTGTCATGCAATGTTTCCTAATGTAAGTGCTCTAAAAATATTGACACTGTGTATGTGTGTGTGTGTAATTTTTTCAGATTGAAAAATTAAAATAAATCCTACTGTCTACAAAAATAAGTTCATGCACGGTCTCATTCTCTCTCTCTCTCTCTCTCTCTCTCTCTCTCTTTCCTATCTTGCCACCAAGTAAACAAAGTAAAGAAGCCTGGGCTTAAACTGCTGAAGTGTGAGAGACCACTGGAGCAGAGGTGAGACAACAAAACTGAGGCCGTCCTAGTACAGGCAAAATTCTCATCCTATAGAATCATGAGCTAAATAAGTGACTGTTGTTCCAAGACATGGAATTTTGGGATGAGGAAACCCTATTACTTACATAATAAAAGACCATGGTAGACTAAACAGAGAGTTAGTTAATTTAGTGACTTAATGGCATCAAAGTCTCAGTTTTCTTCCATCTTTCCACTATGCCACCCTCAGCATGTAGATTTCTGCTCTGTGAAACCTCCTCCCTGGTCACAAGATGATGCATGCGTTTCAGACATCACATCTAGAAATGACAACATAGAGAAAGGGGAACAGGCTGGGCATGGTGACTCATACCTGTAATCCCAGCACTTTGGGAAGACAAAGTAGGAGGATCACTTGAGGTCAGGAGTTCAAGACCATCCTGGGCAAAATAGTGAGACCCTGTCTCAACAAAATAATAATAATAATTAATCAGCTGTGGTGGCTCATGCCTGTAGTTTCAACTACTCAGGAGACTGAGGCTGAGGTTGGAGGACTACTTCAGCTCGGGAGGTCAAGCCTGCAGTGAGCTATGATCACACCACTGCACTTCAGCCTGGGCAGCAGAATAAGTCCCTGTCTCTAAAAAAGAAAACAAAAAGAGTTCACAGTTTCTTCCCATGAATTTTTCTCTACTTGATGCATTTTTTTAAATCAAGGAAAGCTTTCGCAGGGGACTAGGATAATTGACTTAGACTAATAAAGATTTATATCTGGTTCATAATGGAGAGTGGTAGATGTCCACCCACTGTAGAAGGAATTATTTGGGGGGGACATTGTCTGTAGAGACTTTATTCTAGCCATGTTATTTAGGTTCTTGAGAGCTTCAGACACAGAAGAAAGAATTTGTAAGATCATCTTTATGAATTGGACCTTAGTCTGAGGGGAGTGTTCATGTTAGTATCAACATCATGCTGATGTCTCTACCCACTGACTATATACGATATAATCAAATACGTGTAAACAAGAGAATAAAGTTTTGATAAGAGAGGTGAAATAGTTCCCCAAACCACTACCCATTTTTTTCCAGGGGTATAAACTCCCCAAGTGGTATTAACAACTACTTGCCCAATATATGAAGTGGATGAGAGAATGCAGATCATACGGAACATGTAATTTCTGGCTAATACATCTTTTTTGTTGTTGTTGTTGTTATTTAATTTTTATTCCTCTGCAATCCAACTAGACGTGGAAGGGAATAAGGAAAATATGGAACCTAAAGAATTGTAGTGAGAGCACAAAGATTATAGGGATACTGCGAGCAAATGGGATGGAGGGGGTGCTCTCCTGAGCTACAGAAGGAATGATCTGGTAGTTTAAGATAAAACAAGTCAAATTTATTAGAGTTGTCCACAGTCAGCAATGGTGATCTTCTTGCTGTTGTTGCTATTCTTGGACCCAAAGCCCTCCATGGCTTGCACAACATTCATGCCCTCTTTCACCTTACCAAAAACCACATGCTTGCCATCCAACCATTCAGTCTTAGTAGTGCAGATGAAAAACTGGGAACTGTTTGTGTTGGGTTCAGCATTTGCCATGGACAAGATGTTGGGACCTGTATGCTTCAAGATGAAGTTCTCATCATCAAATTTCTCCCCATAGATGGACTTGCCGCCAGTGCCATTATGGCGTGGAAAATCATCAACCTGGCATATAAACCCTGGAATAATTCTGTGAAAGCAGGAACCCTTATAACCGAATCCTTTCTCTCCAGTGCTCAGAACACGAAAGTTTTCTGCTGTCTTTGGAACTTTGTCTGCAAACAGCTCAAAGGAGACGCGGCCCAAGGGCTCGCAGTTGCCGGTGATGTCAAAGAACACGGTGGGGTTGACCATGGCTGATGGGAAAAGGCTCAAGATGGCGGCGTCTGCAGAACCAATACATCTTATGTTATTGGGAAATTTTATTCAGATGCCAATAAAAGATGATGTGAATAAGCTCTGATGTATAAGATTATAAGATCTTTCATGATTTCAAATAAATAAGAGATCAAAGTGGGATTAAGAAATCAGGTAGGGCCAGGTGCGGTGGCTCGAGCCATGAGCGTGCCACTGTACTCCAACCTGGGTGACAGAGTGAGACTCTGACTCAAAAAAAAAAAAGTCAGGTAGGCTTTCTGAAGGAGATGAGACTCTGAATTATAGAAGCTACTACTACTGCCTGTAATAGTATCCAAACTTTGTTGAGTGCTTATTATGTACCAGACAGAGTTTAATTGTTTTACATGTGCTCCTTCTTTTAATTCTTGCAATAGTCCTATGAGGTAAGTCATAGCATCATCTCCATTTACTAGATAAAGCAACTGAGACACAGAATCAAAATCACAAAGATGGAAGGCAATAGAACTGGGATTTGAACCTCAGTAGTCTGGCTTCAAGCCCAGACACTTTGTAGTCAGAAAGGGTTTTTTCAGAGAATTCTTATCACAGGCATGGAAGAGAGGGACAGTCAAGGCATGAGGAAGTATAAAATCATGGCTGGATATCCAGTAAAAAAGAATGGTCCTATGATGACATCAAGCTTGCATGAATTACAAACATAGTTTCTCCTTGCTCTTCTGATACTGTTTTTATACATGGTTTTTCACTAAGGAGAGGTAGCCAGGATTCTACCCTAACTTGGTCATATTCCATTTTTTTTCTCAGTAGGGTCAGAATGTTCAGGAATAGAGAGTAATTGGAGATCATAGATTAACAGATGACAACCTCAGGTGGTACAGCAGTAATTTTGTTCTCTTCAAGGTACAACTGTATCAGTGATATTCAGCAATGATAAACCAGGGCAATTTTGCCTCCCAGCAGATTTTTTTTTACTTTATTCTATTATAGAGATGTGGGGTACAAGTCAGAATTGAGTATATAAGCAATGTATGTGCAGGTGAAGTTTGGGCCTCTAGCTGGTCCTCACTTCCCCTGGTTTAGGACCAGGTACCCTTTGTGTTGTTATGTGCTCCCCCTTCCTCCCCTGGCAGTGTCCCATGACTGGCGATCTCTCCCTTGTGCTACTGTGATTAATGTCTAGGTCCCACTTATGAATGAGAACATGTGGTATTTGTTTCTGTGATAAACCGCTAAGAATGATCGCCAGGAGACATGCTTTAGTGTCACACTGAAGGGAGAGTGCTACTGCATCTAGGTGGTAGAAACCAGGAATACTACTAAACATTTCACAGCACACACAACAGTGTCTTACAATCAAGAATTACTTGGCCTCAAATGTCAAATGCCAAGGTTGAAGAACGCTCACCTATGTAGTGCTATGAGCATAGTGTGCTCAAGAACCAACATGTGTGCACGATTCCATCTCCCAATATCACAATCAGGGCCAAGCAGCAGAGTAAATCACCTACTCCAAGGAGCTAGGCTGTCAAGACATTCTAGCACAAAATATCTAATCCCGTTTAGATACATATATACATATTTAGGCAATGGTTTCAATAACAACTAGAAGAAATCAGGAATAAATAAAACATAAAATATCAGCTTAGGTAATTAGTCCTGACTAGAACAACACAAGGGGTGGGGGACTGAAGCATTTACTATGTGCAGAGCACTAATGTACATTACCTTGCTGAGTGCTCACAGTCACCTCAACAATGTTAGTTACTAGCTTTGTATCACTCGATAAGAGAACTAGGGCTTAATTTCTCTGTGTATTTTCCATTGCAACCCCTGCCTCTATCCATGGAGTGTGGTAAAGGTTCAGAAGCACTAGTGAGACTGCTGAAAAAGAAAATAATTGTGATTTTTTAAAAATAGATAAAAATGACAGAAAACTTTTGCTTGAAATTTACTGACATCAATACATAGGAGAGATTGCCCAGGCTACTCTGTTTCTCCTGAGAAAAGAACGGGAGGAAATGAACTAAAAGAACACAGTGAGAGCTTATGTTTAGTCCTCAGGGAGAAACACTTGACAGTTGTAAACACTGACACAGACCACTGAAGGGTGTTCTGTAATCTGCGTCTCTGGAGGGTTTCCTAGGAGAGATGGTTTCAATAACAACTAGCTATTATTGAGTGTACTTGAGTGTGGCTCTGAGCGAGGGAGAAGACTTGGGTGGCTAGAGCTCCAGTTGACTGCTGCTCTGGGAATGAGCTCTGACCGCTGCCAGTGTGGCCTCGTTCTCCCCTTCCCCTCCTCCATGCCCACTGCCACTCCCTCTGAAAGGACCTTGGCTCAGTAGACAGTCTCACCCACCCTACGTTCTATCTCTAACAGCCTAACCCAATGGGTCCTCTCTCCTTCCACTCCCAACCCTCCCAGGACTCCATCTCTCCCACCCCGTTAGAAGGTCCGTTTTGCATGGTTAAATCAAGGTGGTAGACATATGGATGTTCATTGTACCATTTCTCTAACTCTTCTTTATGTGTGACAACTTTTGCAATAAAAAATAATGGGGTTCACATGGGTTGAGAGAAGAACGTGTGGAGCCTGGTTACCATTTAGAGACTTTAACTTCTACCCTGGGGCAGCAAGGGGAGATTTGAGTAAAGGAATAAGATGATCAATCTAGTTTTGATGTCAAGGTTTTCTTCTGTTTAAACCTGACTCAGTACTAGGAGAATGGGGAGACCTGTAGTTCTGGATGCAGTTTTGTCAGAGTCTCTGAAATGAAATGCATTGCTCACAAGAAAAGTGTAAATAGCAAATGATCTAAACCAAGTTATAGCACAGAAACAGCCAACAACAATTGTCCAAAGTGCTATGTAAATACTAAAACTACAATCTTAATTTTGAAATTTCCCAGTTGTGAAGTATACTCAAATTGTCTAAGACTGATTTCCATGTATGTCACTGCCATGGTTCCATGTTTAGTCAGGACCAGGACTCATCCTGGCACCGACCCAGCACGTTATTCAGTCATGAGGTTGCAGACACTTTAATCCCAGTCCTTGTTCTCCATTGAGTTCACACCTGGCATGGTGAAAATGACATGTTCAAGTTATTCCCAGAAGAGGAGTTGATGACATAGTATTCTTAAATGGGAATAAATTATAAGTGGAACAATAATCATTAAAACAGAGAGAAAAAGAACTAGTTGCTAAAAATCCTCTAATAAAACCTATGAACATTTTTAAATGCTGTATGATTTGGGGCAATATATTTGGATTCGCTTACTCTCTGTTTCCTCTTTTGTTGAATAGAATTAGTAAGACTTGCCTTATCCATCCAAATGTGGGATTGGCAGTAGTGGGAAGCTGCCGGGGTGGGGATGGGGCACTCCTCATCGACAAGGGTATCTGCATAATGAACATTTGTATACCTAACCCTGAATTGTATCCCATTACTTTAAAATTTAAAAAAATTTAAGAGTTAGCATAAATAAATAAATAAATAATAAAAAGCAGTCAAAATTAGTGACTAAAATAAGACCTCTGTATACAATTTTTATTTTATTTCTAAAAAGTGATATTGACCTGAGAGATGGGCAAGTGCTGGTCCGAAGGGACAGGCGATGGCCTCCGTTGTCCTCAGTCAGATGCAGAAAAAACTTTTGTTAAAATCCAGCATCCCTTCTTGATAAAAATCCTAAAACTCCTACGTATAGTAGGAACACACCTCAAAATAGTAAGTGCCATCTACGATAAACCTACAGCTAACATATTGCTAAATGGACAGAAACTGGAAACATTTCCCCTGAAAACTGAAACAAGTCAAAGTTGTCCACTCTCACCGCTCTTACTCAACATAGTGTTGGAAGTCCTAGCTAGGGCAATTAGACAAGAGAAGGAAATCAGGGGTATACAAATAGGAAAAGAGGCAGTCAAGTTATCCCTCTTTGCAAGGTATATTATCCTATACCTTGAAAATCCAAAAGAAGCTGTCAAAAACCTGCTTGCAGTGATAAAGGACTTTGACAAAGTCTCAGAGTACAAAGTAAATGTGCAAAAGACAGTTGCATTCCTATACACCAACAAGAAGCAGGAAGAGAACCAAATAAAAAGCACAATCCCATTCACAATAGCCACAAAAAAAATGAAATACCTCGGCATATTCCTAACCAGAGAAGTGAAAGTCCTTTACAATGAGAACTACAAAACACTGCTCAAAAAAATCCAAGAAGACACAAACAAATAAAAAAATATTCCATACTCATGGATAGGAAGAATCACCATTGTTAAGATGTCCATCCTACCAAAGGCAATCTACAGATTCAACACAATGCCCATTAAGTTAGTAACATCATTCTTCTCAGACCTGGAAATGACAATACAGAAATTTATATGGAAACATAAACGACCATGAATAGACAAAACAATCCTTAGCAAAAGAAACAAAACAGGAGGTATCACACTTCCGGACTTCAAATTTCACTATAAGGCTACAGTAATCAAAACAGCCTGGTATTAGTGCAAGAACAGGCACATAGACCAATGGAACAGGAGAGAGATTCCAGAAGCAAAGCCTCAATTCCTCTAACCACCACCACTGGGGAGAGGAGAACCTATTCAGTAAATGGTGCTGGGAAAACTGGCTGAGCACAAGCAGAAGATTGAAATAGGACCCCTACCTATCACCATACACAAAAATTAACTCTAAATGGATCAAAGACCTAAACATAAAACCTCAAACTGTAAGAACCTTAGAAAATGCAGGAAACACTCTTATAGAAGTTGGAACTGGCAACCGATTCCTGACCAAAACCCGAAGTGCCCAGGCCATAAGAGATAAAATAGACAAGTGGGACCTCATTAAACTGACAGGCTTCTGCAAAGCCAAAGAAATCATCAAGAGAGCAGGAAGACAGGCCACAGAATGGGAAAAAAAATTTGCCAACTGCATATCTGACAAAGGCCTAACATCTAGGATCTACAAGGAACTCAAACATGCCGAAAGGAAAAAAACAAACAACCCCTTTAAAAAGTGGGCAAAAGATATGAATAGACACTTCTCAAAAGAAGATATACGGGCGGCCAACAGACACATGAAAAAGTGCTCAGCCTCACTCATCATCAGAGAAATGCAAATCAAAACCACATTGAGATAACACCCAACCCCAGTAAGAATGACCATCATTAATAAAACAAGCAACAACAGATGCTGGCAAGGATGCAGAGAAAAGGGAATGTGTCTATACTGCTGGAGGGAATGCAAACTAATGCAGTCTCTTTGGAAAACAGTGTGGCGGTTTCTGAAAGAACTAGAAATTGACCTTCTATATGACCCAGCAATTCTCCTATTGGGAATATACCCAGAAGAACTCAAATCATTCTACAAAAAAGATACCTGCACACACATGTTTGTTGCAGCTCTATTCACAATAGCAAAAACATGGAACCAACCATGCTGCCTATCAAAGCTGGACTGGATTAAAAAAAAAGTACATATACACAATGGAATATTATGCAGCCATAAAGGACAAACATACGGACTTCGCAGCAACTTGGCTGGATTTAGAGTCTATCATACTCAGTGATCTATCACAGAAACAAAGAACAGAGTACCATATGTTCACACTCGTAAGTGGATCTTGAACAATTACCATAATACTACGAGAAAGGGAGTAGTGGGAAACTGCCCGGGGGGATGGGGGCACACCTCATCAACAAGGGTACCTGCGTAACGAACATTTGTATACCTAACCCTGAATTGTATCCCACATCTTTAAAATAAAAAATAATAATAATAAAAAGAGAAAAAGTGATATTGAAACTCAACTTGAGTCCACAGAATAAAGAAAAAAAGGATTTATTTAGGGATAATCTTTTAATATATAGTAAAATTATATGTGATATAATGAATAATTAACTTATATAAATATTTATATCCTCAATGTCTAAATCTTGGAAGTAAGATGACCTGTTTATCTGGAAAGACACATATATCTGGAAGGAATGTGGTAGAAGGGAATACATAGATATATAAGGTATCTATTTGAGTCTTCAGCCCAAAGGAAAAAAAAGGAACTGTGAAGTTTTCAGAAAAGTTACCAAGTTCACTGATGCCTAACCCCCACAACAACCTCAATTTCCCTACCCCACCCCCAAAGGACTCTGATATAATCTTCAGGGAGGTTATATAAATGACATTTTATTTGCTGATCCATTTATTGGAATGTGCTGTGTCAAAGCACTGCATTTAAAACTGTAACTTAAGCCTTTCTGCAATCATTATACTACTAACATGAACCTTGGTATTCTCCCTTTATGACTGCACAGATGATAATCTAGCAAGTGAATGTAATATGTGATGGGAATTTAATATGAACCTCCATCACTCTTGGAATGCTGGCAAAGATGTTAATATTGGCAAACCTCTGCCATTTTTGAGCAAGTGGATTTTAGCTCTTACATTCATTTTCTCTAGCTCTTAAGAGAGCACATTAGATCACCTGGAATTGTTCCAAATGCAAACCAAAATGCTTACGATAGCAATGAATTGTTCCCCCACTGGCTTATGGCCTCGTCCTGCCAAGGACCTTTGAGTCCTTGCCTGTCAAGCCACAAGCAATGAAGAAATAGAACAGGTGACTCATACCTACATACCTGTAAGGCAAGTCAGAGGCACCAACCTTGAATGCAAGAGAGTCTAAGCAGCATTAGAATTTGACCAAATGCACAATGTTTTACCATATTGACTTGTTAATTTAACAGAACGACTTGTTCATCCATCAAATAAACTTTTTCAACTGAAATAAATGATTGGAAAACTTGTTGATTCAATGGATATCAATTGGTTCATAGAGTTTTTTTTTAAAGTCATCATTTTTTTTAATTTTTAAAATGTTAATACAGCTCAAATCAGCGTGTCTGGTTCACGGGGACAAGGATCCTCAGAAACGAAAGTAAAGAGATAGATTTGCTTTAACTCACCCTTCCATCGAGCCCCACGTTTGGGTGCCAAAATTGATACAGATTTTTCAGGTCAGCCTGGGCTTCTCTCTCTCTCTCTCTCAGCAGTTTCTTTTCTTTGCAATTATACTAGCAGAGTGTTGTAGTGTATTGTTTAATTTTTTTGTGTTGAAAATTCAAATAGATCTATGTATAGTTGGGTCTTTCCAGATGGGTAGGTCATCTTACTTCTGAATATTTAGCCACCATAAACACAATTATACATTCATATAGAAAAATATTTTCCTTAAATAAACTCTTTCCTCATTTTTATGGCCTCAAGTTGAATAATTTCAGTTTTGATTTTAATAAGGAAAAATTTCATTTACAGAGCACAGTTTCTTTACTACTTTTGCTGTTTTCCATTGTTTCATCCTATTCTCACAACAACCTTCTGGGCATATAGAGCAGGTATTAGTTCCTTTTTACAGACAGACCGTTTATACACAGTAGGGATGAGTTCTATCACTGGATTGCCTCCTTTCCACTTTCATGAAACCTTGTTCACCTGGGACCACCCAGTTGGTAACTGGTAGTGTTAGGATTAGAATTCAGGCAGTACTAATAATGCTGTACATGTGCCATGCATTGATTTATCCCCAGTGGAGATCTGGGGCAGCATCCTATCATCAAACACTTGAATATTTCTGCATTCAATAATATGTATATTAGTATAATAAATAAAGACTATTAAGTATTATAAATGAAGATCATAAAGATCATTATATCTGCTCTGGTCTAGTGCTGCCACCAAATAATTTTTAGAGGATTTGGAGTTTTAGAGTTTAAGGGATTGCGAATACACAGTCTTCTGTCTCTCATGCTCTGCCACGATGCGAAGCAACCAGTCATCTACTATGCAGATGACTACTTACACACATTTTTCCTCTTACTTCAAACCCTCTCTGAGTGGCAACCAAGCTATGAGCCAATGGCTTAGGATGGCAAATGGAGTACCAAGGACTCCAAGAGGAATTAAGACATGGTATGAACTTCACAAATAAGGGTCACATGTTCACTGTAGCAAGGCACTGGACAATGGCACCTTTCAGGCCTGGTTGCCTGAAAGTGGTGGCTCGTGCTCACCTTCACTCTATGTCATGCCCAAGAGCTCTTGTTCCACCTTTTCCAATGATCTTGGGTGTGACCTACCCTGTTATTCTGGGAACCTATTTCCAGATTGGGTCACAAGGCTTAAGACACTTGAAAAAAAAGTGGTTTTACCCTCTCTGAGTCTGATTAAATGTATTCTTTTTTTTCAACACCTCACACCCATATTAGCTGTTATATATTTGCTAATTTTCAAAAAAAGAACATCAAGGGGTAATTATGGAAAAATTACATCTAGGGACACAGTTGTCCTTAATGGCCAAACTCTCCCCTTCTTCTCAGTACTACCATAGATACTTGTCCCAACTATTTGCATCCCACCACTGTCCTCGCTGTGTTATAATAATTAAAAGGAGACTAATGTTGTGCATTATAAATTGGCTCTTATTCTGTGCTCACAGTTGATGAAACTTCTTTTCCAAGCAATACTATGAAAATAAAGAGAAGAATAATTAGAAATTACTCATTTGTTCATTCAAGGCAAAATTCCCTCAAAAAATGGTATTCTTAGTAATGAACTTAATGCTTTTATTTTATCTTTTGTTTGTTTTTATTTTATAAAGTGTAAACTCATACAGATAATAAATTTGTATTTAAAACTTACCAGATTTAATAATCTGACATTTTTATTTACTCACAATATATTTTGTGAAAACATATTTGAAACACAATGAAATCTTCATTCTGTTATCTTTTCTTTTTTCTTTTTTTTGAGTTGGAGTCTCACTCTGTCACCTAGACTGGAGTGCAGTGGCCGCTCCCGGCCACCACAGCCTCTACCTGCTGGGCTCCGGCAATCCTTCCGCCTCAGTCTTCCAAGTAGCCAGAATTATAGGCATGCGCTACCACGCCCGGCTGGTTTTTTGATTTATTGTAGAGATGAGGTCTCGCCTGCCCAGGCGGGTCTCGAACCCGCGGGCTCAGGCAATCCACTCACCTCAGCCTCCCAAAGGCGCGGGATTACAGGCTGAGCCACCAAGCCCAGTTCTGTTATCTTTTCTAAAGGAAACTTCCGTCCTGAACTTAGCATATGGTAGCTCCATTCTTATTTTGTATTTTATTTTTTATGTGTTAATATCAATAAAGTACCAACAAGGGGCATGAATTTTATATTGTTTTAATATTTATATAAATGGCATTATACTGGGTACTTTTCCAAATAGCTTTTTGCATATAATATTATTTTAAATTTTTTGTCTATGTATATTTTCTGATCACGTTTAATCATTTTAATATCTCCATAGTGTTTAACCAAATGAATCCATTTATTTGTATACTTTCCCATTGAAGAAACAGTCCTTCTCACCATCATTTTTTGTGCTATAATAATACTGTTCTGACAGTTTCCTCTCTAGAAGAGAATTACTAAACCATTGAGCACATCTACTTCAACTTTAACAGATTTTTCAAAATTGCAATTCAAAGTGGTTATAACAACCATTATACTAATTAGCAATATAACTGAGTTTCTATATCCCTATATTCTTAATAACATCTGGCAATTCAGGTCACTTCAGCAAACACTTATAAAGCATGTGATATAAACTCAAAACTCTTAAATACTTTATCAGAAACAATAATAAACCAAAAAAAGGCTTAAAAATATGTAGCCTTATGAAACTTATACTTTGGTGCAGCAACACATAAAATAAGCAATATAAACAAATATTTTGTATTTTAGAATTTGATAAGTGTTATCCAAAAAAACAAGACAAAACAAAGCAATAGGAAGTGCCAGAGGGATGATGAAATTCCATGTAAAATTTAGTGGTAAGGCGAGTTCTCACTGAGAAAGTAACATGTAAGTAAAGACCTGTTGACTTCACAAGAATATGGTAGTACACCATTTATTTATTTAGGAGGAAGCATGCTAGATATACGGAAAGATAAATTTACTGAAGTGAAAGTTTTCCTGAGTGTTTGTTTTTGAGGTAGCAAGGATGCCCATGAAGCTGTGAGTGAGAAAGGAAGTAGTTAGAAAAGAGGAAATATAGTCGGGCGTGGTAGCGCGCACCTGTAATCCCAGCTACTTGGAAGGCTGAGGCGGAAGGGTCGCCGGAGCCCAGCAGGTCGAGGCTGCGGTGGCCGGGAGCGGCCACTGCACTCGAGTCTGGGCGACCGAGTGAGACTCCAACTCAAAATATATAAATAAAATAAAATAAAATAAAATAAAATACGTTATTTTAAAGATGTGGGGTACAATTTAGGATTAGGTATTCAAGTGAACATTGTACAGGTCAAGTTTGGGCCTCCCTTTGGTCCCCACTTTGCCTGGCTTGAGATCAGGTTCCTTTACTGATGTTGTGTCCCCACCCCCACCACCACCCTGGCAGTATCCTACTACTGCCAATCCCTTTCTTATAGTATTATGGCAAATGATGGACTTAATTTCATGATAAATAATGAATGGATTCCTTACAGAACATTCTCTTTCGGTTTATATTTCCTGAATATAGCATGATGTCTTGAATAGAGTGATGAACAGTTAATAAATTTTTAAGGAAGAAAAGTAAAAAAGAAGGAAAGAAAACATCCATGCATTAACTTATGCAATTGAAGTAACTAGACATAAGAATTTTTAATGCAGGAAAACGAGATATAACATTAGAAATAAAATATTATATTAAGGGGCCCCATGAATTTGAAAGAATGAGAATTTAGATTCTGAATTTCCTTTTACCCTTTTTGGTTTTTAACATGTGTTCTCTCCTATTCTATTTCTTCCAGGAATGATGATAAATGCATATGCTTCATATGATGATATTCATATCTGAAATCTGATATAATTCGGAGTGCACATATCACTGCATCTTTTGTATTATGATGTTTCATAATAGTTAGTTCTCATGGAAAATATAAATAATGAATTTAATTTGATGAAACCACACCCAAAAAAAGTTATCTACATTTATGTTTCTTCCGTGAAACAAGTCTAGATATCACCATCCCAGCGAGGAGTTTTTTTCTGTACTGAATTGGTTTTCAGTCATGTCTGTCTTTCCAGTTTCATCAAGCAGTTTTTGCTAGGAACTTGGAGACTAGAATTACAGCTATATTTCCACCTGCTTTACAACATTTTGTTTCCAGTACATATCATCTCACAATGTGTTCCTTTGTGGCACATTACAGGATCATTAAATTAAAAATGAGAGGTGTGGTTGATGATTGACTGCTCTGTAATTACCCAGAGTGTTTGTCAAAGGCAGTAGGCAGGAGACATAAGCTCTATTTTGCTGTTATATTGACTCTAAGGTTACAGCACATCTCTGATGGCATAGAAAACTTTTCCAACAAGGATGTTTAGTGAAGCAGATCTGTTCCAGTGGAATAAATCCCTTCCCCACCAGAATAAACAATGAAGAAAATAATCTGGTGATAAAAATAAGTTCATCCCATGTCTTAAAAATAATAAACATATCTAGGATCAGTTTTTCTCAACATTTTTTCATTATTGAGACTTTTCATACATTTTTTCTCATAACTCTCCCATGAAATTTTAATACCTTAGGTATACTGTTTATGTAATATACTGTGATCATTTGGAAGACTACAAAAACCACTGTAATATCTCAAATTTTCTCTCTCCACCAAGAACAATTTATGCCCTGTTGAGAATGCATATCTTGGATTACACTTGCCAGCACACACTGAATCCAGATGATGTTTCACAATTAAAACTTCTATATGCAAAGTCACATTATTCCCCTAGCATATACAACTCAAAAGAACATAAGACAGAAAAATGGTTATTTAGTGAGTCATACTCGTCAACCAACAGGTCAAATCCAATTCCTCTCCTAAAAATAAGGAAGCCCTACTAATATTAAAGGGTATATTGTTTCCAGGTCAAAATGGTGCCCAAGTCAAAAATCTTGCACCCACAAACTCAAACCCCTCCACGTACAGAGAAAGGCTTTTCTCCCAGAAAGGATAAGACCATGAGCTTGCAACAGCTACCACTTTGCTTATTTGTTTATTAGCACTCAGTTATTGAGCTGTGATTATGTAGACTTTCAACTTAATGAGGATAGGGACTATATTTGGGTTTGCTCATCATTGTGGAATAAAGGAAAGAAAGAAGGAAAGGAGAAAAGAAGAAAACAAGGAGACAAGGACTATGCGAAGTGACTTAAACATTGCCTCTAAGAATATTCTATTTAGTGTGATCAGACATATAAACAAGTAAATAAAATGAAGTGTTCTAATCATCACAATTTTTAAAAAGTGTAGATATGGTGAGGTTACAAGGCAATAGTTAATTCTATCTGGTTGGAGATCAGGGCAAAGTGAAGTGGGTTACGAAAATGTTTATGGAAATGAGGCTGCATTAGGACTTACAAGGGCCCTAAAACACTCTTGCCTTGTATTCCCCTTCTTCCATAGAAACATACTTAAAATATAATTATAATACAAGAGAGGAATATAATTGTCTGGGCACCCTAGAAGCACATACCTGAGATGTCCAGCAAAGACCTCAAAGTCAAAATATTTAAGTGAGAGAAACCCTAAGGACAAACTGGAAGAGTGGCTGAGAGGTAGGGTAGAGAAGACAGCTTGAGAAACCATTTAAAAGTCTCTATGTTGGGAACTAACAGCATCAGGTTTACATTTGGGGCATTTATTCAAGCTGCATTGCAACCAATGGACTTGTAGATATTCTTCAGGGTTTGCGGGGAGACCTCTAAGCCCTCTCTTCTGGGTCAATACACCTATCCCCAGCAGCTGGGAATATGGCACAGCTCAGACCTTCAGTGGGAACTGTACCCAGTCACGGTGAACTGCCTTTACCTGAAAGTAGATCCTCTCCCAGAGAGCACCCACAGCCATGTCTGGCTAACATGGAGATACAAAGGCCTGGCCCCCAATCTCAATCAGAGACAGCCCGAGCTCCTGAGCCTTCTGAAGAATTGGCTGAGGCCTCTGTTGTAATCATCTTGCTGGTTACTTTTCCCTCTGCCTAATCCTATTCTATTAGTTACCTGTAGCCACAGAACACATTACCACAAACTTGAAGACTTTTTAAAAAATATATATTTATCATCTTACGGGTGTCACATAGTGAAGAATCTGGATACAACTTAGCTGGGTTCTCTGCTGAGACTACAAAGTGTTGGCCAGATTGCATTCTCATTTGGAGACTTGACTAAGGAAATATCTGCTTCTAAGCTCACTCCAATTGTCAGAAGAAGACCCCAGACTCTTGCTGCCTGTTGGTTAGAGGCTGTCTTTGGTGCCTAGAAATCACCAGTAATTCCTAGAGGCTGCCCACAGTTTCTTTCACATGAGCTTTCCCAACACGGCCACTTACAGAATCAAGCCAGCAAGAAGAGTCTCTAAAACAAGCCTGCTTGCAAGACAGACTCATATATAATATAAAGCAATTGCATGAGTGTGACATTACATAATCTTTGCTGTATCGTATTTATTAGAAGCAAGCCACAGGTCTCATGCTCACTCAAGAGGAAAGGATTATACAAAGGCATGAACACCAGGAGATGGGAATGATGACGGCCATCTTAATATCTGTCCACCACACTTGCCTTCCTCACTTCTTAAAGGTGTATTTCCTGAGAGCATGCCCCAATAAACCTGCTGCATGCAGCTACTCCATCTTAGAGTTTGTATCCAAAGAGCAACACTGGAGGCAAAGAAGTGAGTTAGAGACCATTGCTGTAACCTTAACCATGAGCAACAGCAGTGGGAGACTGAGTAGCAATTTCCATTAATAAATATATAGTCATTGTTATTAAAATTTAGAATGACACATGGCCTATCTGGAAATAGAATCAAGTCTAAAAACTACAAGCTTGGATGCCTGAGCCCGCAGGTTCGAGACCCACCTGTGCAACTTGGTGAGACCTCATCTCTACAATAAATCAAAAATTAGCTGGGTGTGGTAGCACGTGCCTGTAGTTCCAGCTACTTGAAAGGCTGAGGCGGAAGGATTGCCAGAGTCCAGCAGGTCGAGGCTGCAGTGGCTGGGAGGGGCCACTGCACTCCAGTCTGGGTGACAGAGTGAGACTCCAACTCAAAAAAAAAAAACAAACTACAAGCTGTCTTCAAACAAGGATACACACAACAAAAATAATTCATTTAGGGCTGTAGAGCAGATTAAACATAACTAACAAAAATTAGACTTATGATGTTCCACAGTGTGAAAATTAATCTCAGACCACAATCAGTCACCCAATCAAAAAGAGGTGATTAGCACTTTATTAAATTAACACAGATTGAACTTTTATGAATTGCAGAAATAGTCAACAAATAGA
Organism: Carlito syrichta; assembly: GCF_000164805.1. Lineage (NCBI taxonomy): Eukaryota > Metazoa > Chordata > Mammalia > Primates > Tarsiidae > Carlito > Carlito syrichta. Next base: position 629,170 of record NW_007251860.1, read on the forward strand.
ACTGTCCTATTAGAGACTGGTGTTCAGAAAATATATAAGCAACTATTGGCATGATAACAGGATAAAATTCCACCCTGTATACCAACACTGCCATTTTTAATTCATCCCATTTACAATAATTGCATTTTAGTTTGCTTACTTGGTCATATATAGAGCAATATAAACAATATTCATAGAGGATCCATTTTCAGTGGCTACACCATATAATAGGTATTCTCCACCAGAAAAATTATTTTTCCTTAGGTCTTTGACATGTGACCTTATTTCTGGAAATGCTTAAATCAATAACTAAAAGCACCACATGACCACACTTACACACTGTTGTCAAAAAATATTTTAGAATATTTTGGATAGGAAATAGCTTATGATTTCAGTAGTCTTCATGGGTATAATTGATTGCCTTTCACTTTCAAACACACTCAAAATTTTATTACAAAAGAAGAATGGTGAAACAAAATATATGATCTGCTCTTGGATTTGGGGGTGCTCAGCAGTCACATAGAGACAGGTGTCGAATTTCTTGGAGGAGCAAAACAACAGCCCTTCAGAGAGGGGTGAGCCGCTCATCCTCTGTCATGAAGGCATCATTAGCGTGCCCTCTCTTCGTGTCCAGGGGATCACAGGGGATGCCATTTTCAATTGTGACTGTGTTTTCACACTTATCTTCGATGTCATCCACTTCAGATGGTCCTGTGTTCTTCCTAAAAACACATAAAAAGAGTGATTGGCATCTAGGAGGGGCAAGCATGGCTGTGTATAGTCTTATATACAAACATGCAAAACAGAAAGAGGAATAGGAACTTTAGAACAATGAAATAGTTAATGATATTGTGTCTTTTCAAATAAATTTCAAAGACCATACAGAGACAGTAAGGTAAAAAGACACTATCAAGATAAGAAGTCTGGAAGGATGACTTTCCAGCGGAGTTCTATAAAATATACAAGGAGGAGCTGATATCAATCCTATCGAAAGTATTCCAAGCAACTGAGAAAGATGGAACTCTCCTCAAATCATTTTATGAAGCTAACATCACACTGATACCCAAACCAGGTAAAGATTCAACAAAGAAAGAGAGCTACAGGCCAATATCCCTGAAGAACATAGATGCAAAAATACTCAACAAGATTCTAGCAAATTGAATCCAACAACACATCTCAAAAATCATCCACCATGATCAAGTAGGCTTCATCCCCAGGATGCAGGACTGGTTCAATAACTGCAAGACCATGAATGTAACTAAATACATCAACAGATGAAAATAGAAATCACATGATTATATCATTAGATGCAGAAAAAGCTTTTGATAAAATTCAGTACCCTTTCCTGATTTAAAAAAAAAAAAAAGCCTTGAGCACCTAGGCATAGAGGAAACATACCTCAAAATAGTAAGAACCATCTACGACAAACCCACAGCCAACATACTGCTAAATGGACAAAAATTGGAAGCATTACCCCTGAAAACCGGAACAAGACAAGGCTGCCCACTTTCACCCCTCCTGTTCAACATAGTGTTGGAAGTCCTAGCTAGAGCAATCAGACAAGGGAAGGAAATCAGGGGTGTCCAAATAGGAAAAGAGGAAGTCAAGTTATCCCTCTTTGATGATGATATGATTCTATACCTCGAAAATCCAAGAGAATCTGTTAAAAAACCTTCTTGTACTGATAAAGGACTCTGGCAAAGTCTCAGGGTAAAAAATCAACATGTAAAAGACAGTCGCGTTCTTGTACACCAACAGCAAACAGGCAGAGAACCAAATACAAAGCACAATTCCATTCACAATAGCAACAACAAAAAAATGAAATACCTCAGCATCTTCCTAACCAGAGAAGTGAAAGATCTTTATGACAAAAACTACAAAACACTGCTCAAAGAAATCAAAGATGACACAAACAAATGGAAAAATATTTCATGCTCATGTATAGGAAGAATCAACATTGTAAAGATGTCCATCCTACCAAAGGCAATCTACAGATTTAATGCAATACCCATTAAATTACCAACATCATTCCTCTCACTCCTGGAAATGACAATACAGAAATTCATATGGAAACATAGATGACCGTGAATAGCCAAAATAATCTTCAGCAAAAGAAACAAAGCGAGAGGTATCACACTTCCAGACTTGAAATTTTATTATAAGGCTACAGTAATCAAAACAGCCTAGTATTGGTACAAGAACAGGCACATAGACCAATGGAACAGGATATAGATTCCAGAAGCGAAGGCTCAATTCCTCAACCAACTCATCTTTGACAAAGCCTCCAATAACAACCACTGGGGAAAGGAGAACCTATTCAGTAAATGGTGCTGGAAAAACTGGCTGACCACATTCAGAAGATTAAAACAAGATAAACAAGATAAAACATATCACCATACACAAAATTCAACTACAAATGAATCAAAGACCTAAATGTAAAACCTCAAATTATAAGAACCTTAGAAAATCCAGGAGACGCCCTTATGGAAATTGGAACTGGCAACCAATTCCTGATCAAAACCCCAAGTGCCCATGCCATAAGAGATTAGATAGACAAGTGGGACCTCATGAAACTGAAAAGCTTCTGCAAAGCAAAAGAAACCATCAAGAAAGAAGAGAGACAGCCCACAGAATGGGAAAAAACATTTGTCAACTGTATATCTGACAAAGGCTTAACATCCAGGATCTACAAGTAACTCAAACATGCCGAAATGGGTATTGGATGTATTTAGATTATATAATACCCAGTGATCTATCACAGAAATAAAGAACTGAGACCATATGTTCTCACTCATAAGTGGACCCTGAACAATTATCATAATACTACAAAAAAGAGATTAGCAGTAGTGGGAAACTGCCAGGGGGGAGGAAATAGACACACTTCATCAGTAAGGGTACCTGATTTCAAACCAGGTGAAGTGGAGACCAAAGTGAAGCCCAACCTTTACCTGTACAATGACCATTTGTATACCTAACCCTGAATTGTACTCCACATCTTTAAAATTAAAAAATTTTTTTAAAGGCATGAATTTTACAGACTTCCCTTAATAAAACAATAAACAATAAAAAAGAAGTCTGCATGGATGACATACACATATTGATCAAAATGAGAGGTCTTATTTAGGATACTACAATAAATATAGATGAATATGTATATGGATATAAATGTGTATGAATGAATATGACTGAGTCAGCATTCAACACACATATGCAGATATACATTCTCACACAGAAATTGTATAAAGGAATGTGAGGGAAATGTATGATAAATTGACAAGTTTAAAATTTAGCTCTAGGAGAAAAACTTAATAAAAATTGAATTTTTAAAAGTATTAAAGTCCTCTCATGGGATTTGACAAATTAAAAGTCTAAAAATGTTAAGTGAAATCAAATTGAAATAGGCTCAAAAAGCAAATTCAGGTCGGGCATGGTGGCTGCAATCCCAGCACTTTGGGAAGCCAAGAGGAGAGAACCACTTGAACCCAGGAGTTTGAGGCCAGCCTAGGCAACATAGTGATACCTCATCTCTACAAAAAAAAAAAGTCAAAAAATTAGTCAGGCATGGTAGCATGCACCAGTAGTCCCAGCTACTTGGGAGGCTGAGGCAGAAGGATCACCTGAGCCCAGGAGGTCAAGGTTGCAGTGAGCTATGATCATGCCACTGCTCTCCAGCCTGGGTGACAGAGTGAGACTCTGACTCAAAAAAAAATTTCAAAAAGCAAATTCACATTACTTTGGAGAGAATAAGTAACTATTATAAATTTTAAATATTGTTGCTTAGCCCTACTCATTACAAAATAGTTGTGTTCATTTGTAAGTCAGGGTTTTGGAACTCAGAACACATTTTTCTAATTACATTACAACTCATAGTTGTAATTCCAGGTCATTCCAAAAGAACTCCACATTACAGGATAAATTTTTTAGTTTCTCATACTCACTCTTTGTAGACCCTGCTATTCCAACCCAAGTAGAATCCAGAAGCTTATCCTTGGAATGTAAAAAGCTGTAGACTTGAATTTAAAGTTTTCTCCGATCTTTTGTAAAAGACTAAGATTCTGAGCCAATTATGCTTGATATCATTCAGTAAAGGAAAGAAGAGAGATGGGTTCCTTTAGGCAACCAGAGGAAAGAGGGGTTTCCCTGAGGCTCATCACAGATTGGATGTTGGGGCACCACTCCACAGTGGCACCATGGAAACATAATGTTAGGCATGAGGCTCCTGAACTTGCCAAGAATTTTCTTATCTCAGGAATCTGTGGAAAGAGACAACCCTGAGGGGATCATTTGGCTGAGGCATAGAGCATTACAGTGGTGACCAAGGTGGATTCCCAACATTATAGGAGTCTCTTAGGACCTTGGTGAGTCTCCGACAGGTGAAAAGGTGGTGAAGATGCCCCAGTGATGGCCAAGATGGAATTTCCTATTAGTCCTACATGATAATCTATTTTAATGTGCTTTAAAGAATATGATGGAAGAAAGGAGAGAAAAGAGAAATATATTTTTAAAAGAAGAATGCCAACTAATATAGAAAGGGTAATAGAAATCAAAAATCACCACTACAATAATAATTGATTGAAGCTGCATTGCAACAAAGAACTGGTAGATATCCTGAGGGGACTCTAAGTCCTCTCCTCTGGGCTAATGCTCCTATCCCCAGCAGTTGGGAATACTGGATGAGGAGCAACAATAAATACTAAACTATTGAGTGAAAGATGATTGGGGAACAAAATATTCACATGATCTCAAAGAATCACCCTCATAGGTAATATACTAATTACAAAAAGATGCTTGCATTTTGCCAAGGAAGAAATATGGTGACTATCTCCAACAATGAGACAAATTGATGAGTCTTTCCTTATGTGATTCCCAGAGAAGATAATATAAATACAAATGTAAATGCAAGTGTAAGTGTAAATATAAATATATGTTTTTTCTATGTTTCTGGTCCCCCTCCTTTAATTTTTTTTACCTGAATCTCATAATTAGTACCCAAATCAGACAAATCCAAAGTTAAAGATGTTTTGCCAAACAGCTGGCCTGGACTCAGCAGAGTGGGCATTCAAGTCAATGAGTAACTGAATCAATGAATGTAGATTCCTGGCTGGCTGGCTGGCCAGTTGACTGACTGGACAATAAATTAATGGGAAAAAATGGCCATATGGATGAATAGAGGATGGATGAGTGGTTGAATGAACGAATGGATGGATGAATGGATAAAATAATTAATAAATGTAAATCAAAGGCTGGTTGGCTGGATGATGGATGGATGGATGGACAGACAGATGGATGGACTAATGCTATATGTAAAGTTTCTCAGACAGTAGCTCAAGGTAGATCTTGAATGGGGTTCATCACAAGAAATGAAGAAAGGGAGGGAAGGAGGGAGAGACGGAGGGATTTCACACGTGAAATTTTTTATATCTCATATTTTTTAATGAATGAAGAAAAATATTCATTTTTTTACCCTAGGAATTTGGATTTAGTATGGACTTTGCCACGTTTTACTGACAGTTTATTAAATAATTCAAATAGTTGTAGTTCATTTTTTTAAAAAGTAAAGTAGCATTCCAATACTGTAGATCCCAATGTCACCATTTGAAAGTATTTTGTCATGATATGCACCACCATCAAATATCACAATGAGTCACTATAGGCAATGACTGAATTGGAGTCACCAAATTTTAAACATTTATTCATAAAACTTCTGGCCCAATGCTGAGTTGAAAATCAGGAGCTGTAGTCCCAGAAATCTAGAAAAAATAGGCTGCTGTGCCTTTCCATTCTCAGAGTGAAGACACTGCACTGACCATTCCAAGCATCAGCGATCAGTTGGGGTACACATAGATTTTAAAGTGATGAGAGGGTCTTCCAGCCAGATGAAATCACCCACTGGAGGACTAGAACACTTTGGTTCCTCCTCCGGATGATAGTTTCCACATCCTCCAGAAAACAAAAGCAACTGACATTCCATAACCACCAATCACATCACTACCATTCATAGTATCCAATATTCATGTGTGGAAGAGACACAGTCCTTGTCCTAAAAAGGACTCAATGAAATAAAAACAACTTCATATTCACTCATCCTCTTTCCCCCACTTTTAATGCTTTATAAAAGAGAGAAATTATTTTTTAAAGATGAAGCCCTAGTTGAAAACATATATTTATAAGTAATTATAAATGTCTAGCTTGTGCAAATTCCCCCGAAATCAATCCTCACTGGGTTTGGAATGAATAACAATTTTCCCTAACAATAAATAGATTCTAAATGGACAAATCTTACCCCCAATGTGTGTATGTATGAAACCTGTATTACAAAAATCTTAGTGAAGTAGGTGGCAATGCAACAGTAGTCTTAGAAATAATTGGGGGAAAAAAAAGAAATAATGAATTGCCAGTGTCTTTTCGCCAGTTTCTTTTTAAAAAAAAAAAGTTTATGAAGTTAGAAAAAAGCTGGCAGAGAGCTGGACACATGCAATTATTGCAAATAAACTTGTCTACCCCTCCCTAGCCACAAAGGAAAAATAATTCATTAGGTATCACGAAAGAATGGGGAAAACTAAAAAGGAAGATGTGAACGGATGAGGGCAAGGTTTTCTTCTTTTTTTTTTTTTTTTGAGTTGGAGTCTCACTCTGTCGCCCAGACTGGAGTGCAGTGGCCGCTCCCAGCCACCGCAGCCTCGACCTGCTGGGCTCCGGTGATCCTTCTGCCTCAGCCTTCCAAGAGTAGCTGGAATTACAGGCATGCACTACCATGCCCAGTTGATTTTTTGATTTATTGTAGAGATGAGGTCTCGCTGCCCAGGTGGGTCTCGAACCCGTGGGCTCAGGCAATCCCCTCACCTCAGCCTCCCAAAGGCGTGGGATTACAGGCTGAGCCATCGAGCCCGGCTGGTTTTCTTCATTAGAAGAATTTTTCAACCAGAAAGATCTGAGGGGAATCGCTATGGAAATGTATCAAACTGAGCTGGGCCAGTGGCAAATTAGATACATATTGTTCTCTTGCAGCCTTAGATCCATTTGATCAGAGTCTTGGCATTGCTGGGTTTCACAAAGTTCAATGTCAGCAATTTGCTGGCTGGTGGAAATGATAAGCAGCTCAAAGGTTATCTAACAGTCATATAGCACTTTGTCACGTTTCATAGTGCATGCTGTCATAAACTGATTTACTACCTGTGCATTGCTCTTACTAAGAGTTATAAAACTTAACTATCTTTCTGAATCATTCTGATCTGATGTTCTGCTAAAAACATGAGTTATTTTTTCTGAAAACTAAAATTGAGTGTTAATGACTTCCACTGCTCCTACAATGTCAAGGTGGTTCAAGAAGAGGATGAAAAAAACTGACCAAAATACCTGGAACTAGCTCCTAGATCTCTGAGACCAAATGTCTCTCATATTGCTTATAAATCCAGACAGAAAAGGGGCAAAGAGGGGACAAAAGAAGTACCAGGTGGCTCTCAGAGAAGGGAATATTGAAGAACACGGTTTGTTCTGTTCTGAGATAAACTAGTGGAGGCTAAAAGCAGAAAGAGTATTTCTGTCTCGCTTCAAACAAAATAGGGCTGAAGAGCCAAGACCCAAGAAAAGCCAGAAAAACAATAAAGGACAAATATGATTTTTAGACAGGATAGAATCAATTATTGGGGAATTAGAACTGGTCTCATAATTAGTCTTGATGATTCCTGGAGGGAATAGCAGTGTTACTGAAATGATTTAAGTGGGCATTGCAGCACAGTTTAATTAGGGGACTTTGAAATCAAGCCTATCTGGTTTTAAATCCTGGTACCACTACTTTTCTAACCATGTGACTTTAGGCAAGTTGCTTTACATCTGCCGTATAATAGCAATAATAATGATAATAACACTAAGTATTGCATGGCAGAATTCAAACTAGGTGTTTTGTATGCATCATCTTATTTCATTCTCACTGCGATGTTATGCAAATTTCATTGTCCGTGCTTTTCAGATGAAGGAACTGAGACTCAAATACATAGAGCAACTTGCCTTTCAGAATGGAACAAGATAGGTAAAAGGAGTTGGCAAAGAACTCTACTTAGTCTCCCCAGCTCCACTCAAAACACACTTACATTGAGTTCCTATCAGTTATGCATATTTAAAAACAGCAAAAAAAAAAACCAGTTACTGTATTAGCTATGACATTTCTCAATTTATTAACACTTCTATTTTTAAGACTATTTATTCATTTAATTCTTTATAAGATGTGAAGTTCCAGTTTATGAAAGTGCTGACTGAGCCCCATCTCCTTGTACAAGGGCTGGATTTAGATCATCATTTAGGTCCCTTCCTAAGACCCAATCGTAATCATAGATACAACTAAGGTCTAACATTGTAACAGTCTGTTTACATACTGGATTTATGAATCAATTCTACTACGTACATGTACATCTGAAATTGTGCTGTCTATGACTCTCCTTATAAACCACAAAGTGCCAGGATATATAAAATCAGTACTTTGTAAATTGCTTTCTATGCTAATGCTAATAACTTATATTGATATGGACTTTCCAATGTCTGAAGTACCATGTACATTCTGATTTTTCTTCTCATCATTATAACTATTTTTAAAAATATTATTATTTCCCTTTTGTGACCTGCTCAAGGTCACTCAGCTAATAAATGCCAGAGTCTGAGACTGGAACTCAAAACCAAGAGTCTTAGTCCAGTGCTCTATTAAAACACACATCACATTATCAACTTCATCACCATCATAACCATCATCACCATCACTATCACAATCATCCTCATCACTATCATCATAAAGCTGACCACATTTACTTCTAGGCTGTGGCTAGACATTAGATGTAGTACAGACCATTGTGAAGTATAGGCAGTTCTTGTTGGTTGGTTTTCCACCTGTTTTGTTCCCTAATTTTTGCCTAAAAAACTTAAAAAATCACTTTCCCAACTTTTTCCCTCCAGCAAATCTGTTTCTACAAACTTCTATTCTTGACAATATGGTAAAAGAAAAGCAACCTCTTCAAATTACTTCACAAAGAAGTGGCTGTTGTAATGGTGTATGGGAGCTAGCTGGTAGAGGCATGCAACAGCTGACTGTCAAATACTCAGAATTTGTCAGCCTTTATAGGAAATTGGCAAATGCTACAATACAAATCAAGGTTCTTTTTTAGAGAAAGTTGGTTAACCAATTCACCACTACTACAGTGACCAGTAGGCCTCGTAGGATAATTTGCACCTTAAAACAACTGTATACGGCTGGGCTCAGTGGCTCAACCTGTAATCCCAGCACTTTGGGAGGCCACGGTGAGTGGATTGCCTGAGCCCGTGGGTTTGAGACCCGCCTGGGCAACTTGGTGAGACCGCATCTCTACAATAAATCAAAAACCAGCCAGGTGTGGTAGTACACACCTATAGTTCCAGCTACTTGGAAGGCTGAGGCAGAAGGATCACCGGAGCCCAGCAGGTTGAGGCTGTGGTGGCTGCACTCCAGTCTGGGTGACAAAGTGAGATTCCAACTCAAAAAAAAATAAACAAAAAAAAACAACTGTGTACTCAGCATGGAAGTGGCATCAAAATAGACGCGCAGACCAATAAAACAAGCACACAGATAAATTCATGCATTTACAATCAACCAATCTTCAACAAAGATGCCAAGAACACACAGTGGAAAAAGAACAATCTCTTCAGTAAATGGTGTTAGGAAAACTGGATATTTAAATGCAGAAGAATGAAACCAGACCATTGTCTTACACCAAATACAACAATCAACTCAAAATGAATTAAAGACTTAAATGTAAGATCTAAAACTGTAAAACTACTAGAAGAAAGCATAGGGGAAAATCTCCATGACATTGATCTGGGCAATGAGTTTTTTAATATGACCCCAAAACTACAGCAATCAAAGCAAAATAGACAAATGGGATTTATGCCAAATTAAAAAGCTTCTGCACAGCAAAAAGATTAATATCCAAATCATATAAGGAACTCAACTCATAGCAAGAAAACAACTCAATTTAAAAATGGGTGAAGGACCGTTAAGACCACAATGAGATATCACCTCATACCTGTTAGAATGATTATTGTCAAAAAGATGATAGCCAGGCTCGGTGGCTCAGCCTGTAATCCCGTGCCTTTGGGAGGCTGAGGTGAGTGGATTGCCTGAGCCCACGGGTTTGAGACCCGCCTGGGCAGCGAGACCTCATCTCTACAATAAATCAAAAAAAATCAGCCGAGTGTGGTAGTGCATGCCTGTAATTCCGGCTACTTGGAAGGCTGAGGCAGAAGGACTGCCGGAGCCCAGCAGGTCGAGGCTGCGGTGGCCAGGAGCGGCCACTGCACTCCAGTCTGGGCGACAGAGTGAGACTCCAACTCAAAAAAAAAAAAAAAAAAAAAAAAGATGAAAGATAGCAAGTGTTGGCCAGAATGTGAAAAAAAGAGAATACTTGTACACTTTTGCAGGGAATGTAAATTACTACAGCCATTATGGAAAACAGTACAGAGGTTCGCCAAAAACTTAAAAATAGAACTACCACATGATCCAGTAGTTCCACTTTTAGGCATATATTCAAAGGGGATGAAATCTGCGTGTCACAGAAATAGCTGCACTCCCATGTTCATTAGTCCATGCAGCTCTATTCACAAGAGCCAAGGCATAGAATCAACCTAAGTGTCTATCAGTGGATGAATGGATAAAGAAAATGTAAATATATGTATACACAGACACACACAATGGAATTCTGTTCAGTCTTAAAAAAGAAAAAAAATCCTGCCATTTGTGCCAACACAGATGAACCTAGAAGATGTTATGCTAAGTAAAATAAGCCAGGCACAGAAAGATAAGTGCCACATTGTCTCACTTAAATGTGGAATCTAAAAAAGTTGAACTCATAGAAGCACAGAGTAGAGTGGTGGTTGCTGGAAGCTGAGGGTAGGATGGGGGTTAGGGAAACGTTGGTCAAAGGGTACAAACTTTCAGTTAGGAGCAATAAGTTTGGGCAATCTATTGTACAGCATGATGACTATAGTTAATAATAATGTATTGTATACTTGAAAATTGCTAAGAGGAGATCTTAAATGTTTTTACCCCCTCAAAATAAGTGTGTGAGGAGATAGATATGTCGATTGGCTTGAGTTAACCCTTTTGCAATGTATGTATATATCAAAACATCACTTTGTATACCATAAATATATACAATATTTATTTGTCAATGATACTTTAACAAAGTGAAGTAGGTGCTTATTAACTAATAAAATCCCAAGCAATGAGTTGGTGAATTGGAGAAGATTCTACAGTATGATGGTAATATCTGGATGGAAAACAGATCCTTTCCCAGCATCCTTTAATCACAGTATTAGGTTAAGCTGAACTTGGATAATACTAATTCTGTTTACTTAGTACATACTTTATCCTTCAGGTATATGTATGTCAGTCAATCTTCATGAAAACCCTGTGAAATAGCATCTCCCTATTGCAGATGGAAAAACTAAGGTCCTTATAAATCAGGAGACTCAACCAAGATCATATAAGTAAAGGGCATAGCTGGTATTTCAGTTTACTTAGTTTGGGCTCCAGTTATTGCATAGTTTCCACCCAGTGGCCCTGAATAATCAATACAATGGTGTTATTGACAAAGATAACAGAATTGTTAAAGTTTTGCTTGAGAAATGTCCTAAATAGTATGTTTATATATGCAAATATAGTAGATGACCTTGACACTCTTCTCCATAGAATCAGAATAATGGCTTGGATAATTCCATAGTCCCTCCAGGTCTTCTAAGCTTAAGATTTTGTACTACACACACTATGTTCATTATTATCTAATGTATGGATTGGATTGTTCAACATTTATTTGACTGTCTTCCTCAAAACTATGACTATAAAAGGCTTTCATCACAATCATCAGACCTCTCCTCATTTCGAGCTACACCTCTCCTCACCTTTAAAGCAATATTTTGCCCTCCAAAAACCCACCATGAATTGTATCAAACTTAAAACACAACAAACAATTTATCCTTAGAAGGTTGTCATAATTGTCCTGACTATATTTGCTAACGATTGATGCTCGCCAGGTTTACACAAGAGATTTCTCCATCTGTTTTCCTAGTTAGAACATGAAATGAATTTGTGAAGGCAAGGTTGTGACAACAGCCTCACTTCTTCCAGGCAACAGATTATGATGCTACACACCCAATTATTATATTACTGCAGAATCTGCTCAGAAGGAAAGAGATAGTTGATCCCAGCACAAACTACCTGAAAGACCAGCAAATGGCATGATCATAAAATAATAGTAACAGCTAACACTTACTGAGCACTCACTGTGTGCCAAGTACCACTCTAAGTACTCTACTGTATTAACTCTTTTTATCCCACCAATTTAACTATTTCTAGTACACCTTGCTGTCACTCTAAAAAAAGTTATCTATGCATAGACAGCAAGGATAAACTTAATCAACTTGACTCTAGCACCACAAATTACATTCTCCTGAACTCAGTTTCCCTGACTCATTGTTTGTGCTTCCTGATATACATACAGTTAATGGATTATATACAAGAGAAGAACCTAAGCAATAAATACTTTGAATCTGGGCAATCTATCTCCACAGTCCTTTCTTCTAACTCCTACACTATATTGTACTAGTGAGGACATTGGGAACCAAGAAGATGGAGTGAATTCACTAAGGTTACAATTATTAGAAACCACAGAATCACAGCATCTTAGGATTAATACAAAACAAAACTATTAAACATAGGCATTCAAGTATTTCAAGAGAATATTCCTTAATATTTCAAAACGAAAACAAACCAAACCTGCATAAACTTCTCTTTGCATTACATATCATGCCAAAATCATCAAGAAAATCAAGCAAGTACAACTTGATCCTAATTTTTGAGTTTAACTTGAGGACTAGATATAAACTACATCTATTCCATAGCATTTCACTTATCATTTGTGGAAAAAATTATAAAGCCCAAGATTTAAAATGATTACCTTCTGTTAGTAACTAGGGTGAAACATATGGAAAGTAGTAAACTTCAGAAGAATCTAGTCAAATACATACTCACTTGGCTAAATACACCCCATATGTCCCATGTAGGTACCAACACTTTTGAAAACCATGCCCCTGTTATTTTGAAATGTATGTCCCTGTGATTGCCACTTACCAGAATTGTTCTTCCTCAGTATCAAAAAAGAAGGTTTAGAAGCATCAAAGTGTTTAGTGAAGAGCTAAGGATTTTCCCTTCTTTTCCTCTAGATTCAGAGGTACTTGTAAACAAAATTATGTTGAGAAACCCTGTTAACTCTTCTTCCCTACTCTACCTCAGTAACTCTCCCACTGGTCTGAAATTCTCTTTTGAAACATTATCAATAATTTAGACATCAAAGTTTTCAAGTACCCCAGAATCAGGTAAATGAACTCACAAAGTGGGAATCTATCTATAAATTAAGTTGAAAGCTCTCAAACTAAGTGAATTAGAATAACCTGGGGACTCATTAAAATGCATTCCTTCAGAGATTCTCATTTAGTGAGTCTGCTGTAGGGCCAAGGAACCTACATTTTAAACAAGAGTTCTAGATTATTCTGATGCGAGGAGTTGATTCAAAGGCCATGAGAAATACAGCTCTACAATATCAAAGGCACTAGAGGGATAAGCATCCATCAAAGGGAGAAAAGTCTAAAACAGCACAAGGGCATCTAGAACAAGATGGTGGCCTTCAGGCACTGGGCCAAAAAGAGGCAAGGTTAGGCAGAGAGGCATAGAAAGAACTGTGGAATTGCTGGTATTTGGATGTGGAGGACTACCAAAGATAAGCTCTGTCTACCCGAAAAGTCTGCTAAACTCCATGTATCCAGTTTACAAAATCACAAGGCAGATATAAAAATCAAGTCTGGATATGAAATATTCATCTGGTATAGAATAGAGGAAAAGATAGTAACAAAAGGATCCTAGTTAAATAAGGGACGTTGGACAACAAAAATATCTGAAGATAAGAGCCTAAGTGATAGTTTGAAAATCACCAATTTTTTAAAAGTTTCAAAGTTAAGGCATTATCTTCAGCCAGAGAAAAATCCTCTCCTTATTTTTCCAAGTCATGATGAAATAGGAAAATGTTCTTTTAAAAAAATTTTTATTTTAAAGATGTGGAGTACAATTCAGGGTTAGGTATACAAATGGTCACTGCACAGATAAGGTTTGGGCCTCACTTTGGTCCCCACTTCACCTGGTTTGAGATCAGGTACCCTTATTGATGAAGTGTGTCTCTTATTCCCTGGCAGTTTCCCACTATTGCCAATGGAAATGCTCTTTAAATCACTCCCTTTAAGTATCTTACCTTCTACGTTGTCGGATCCCTGATAAAACCAGTAGCATAATTGCAACTATGACAATGCAAAATATCACACCAAATATAATAATCCAGATGGGCACAGGTGGGTCTGTGGGTGGTGCAAGAGTGGAAGGAATTTTTAAAAATTCCAGAGTCTGGTCATTTAAAAAGAAGGCATTGTTGATCCGGTTCCTATTCATTCTAAAATACAATGATGATTAAAAACAAACAAAAGAAGACAGGGAAAAAAACATTAGAAACAAATTACAAACCTGTCTCTCCATGATTATAAATATCTCTATAAATAAAGCACTCTCCTAGAGTGATTTGAGTTCCTCTGTGTATATTCCCAGAAGGGGGATTGCTGGGTTGTGTGGAAGGTGGATAATTAGATCTTTTAGAAATCCCCACACTGTTTTCCACAGAGGTTTTACTAGTTTACACTCTCACCAACAGTGTAAAAGTGTGGAAGATTAGTACATCTACAACCACAGTGCAGTCCAAAATGTTGCCTGCAGAAGGCAAATATGGGTACAATGGGAGCAGAATGGAAGGCCAAGTATACTATAAGGAAAAGTCAGGGCTGCTTTCCTGTGGAGGCAATTTTTGAACCATAGTTTAAGAGACAAGTAGGAGTTCTTTAAACCAAGGTGTGTAGTAAGCACAGGAATGGAGACATGGTAAAGGACTAAAGGCAATGGTGGCTTGGGATTTCAAAACTTTAGAAAAATACATTACTTCTCCTTGGAAGCATCTGTATTTTTGGTGGTGACGGCAGTTAGGGAAAAGGTGGTAGCAAAGACTTATTTAATTGAAATCAAGTAAGTGAGTTTCTGACTGGAATTTGCAAACTAGGTGAGAAGTGTCTTTGGAGATATTTTAGGACCTTAACCGAATTCATACTACACGAGCTGACTTCATCTACCTCTAGAGCAGCCCTGGAAAATAGAAACATAGCATGAGCCTCATGTGACTTAAAATTTTCTAGTAGATGTACTAAATAAAGTAAAAAGAAACAGGTGAAATTAATTTTAATAATATATTTTTTGTTCAATATATCCAAGAAAATATTAATATAATTTCACATGTAATCACTATTGAATTAGTCCATTTTTTAAATTTTGTACCATCTTTGAAAGTTGGTGTATATTTTACACTTAGAGCACGTCTCATTTTGGACTAGCCACTTTTCTATTGCTTGATAACCACATGTGGTTGGTAGCTACAGTATTGAACAGCCTAGGTCTAAAGCCTGGCTTGAGACTCTCTCCAGACCAGCACCAGGCTATCAGGGAAAACCTTGTTTGGCAAACAATCTATGGATGTGAAAGTGAACCCCAGTCAGAAAATCTAAAACAAGGAATACTTGCAATATAATTTTTATCAAACAATGGAATGTTTTCTTTTTTCATAACCTAATATTGATAATCTGGGAACACAACCCTTTCCACAACATAATGAACCCCACTGCTAGGATTTAACTTTGAGAAGAATGAATAGTTGCTCTGCATTCTCATTCTATCTACCTGGTTGGTTAAACCTTTGCTACTTTCTCACTCTAGGCTAGGACTGTACTCCATCATCTCTCAGGCTGATTGGAAGTTCTAACTCAGGTACAGATTAAATCTGTTCCACCACTGGAATCCCAATTGGTATCAATCACCATGGAGCCAAGACAGGTGTTGAATTAGGCCAGGCCCTCACAAAAGAACTACAACAGACATCTTAGAACTGGTTGATCATTACCTGACCTCATTCCATAGGCATGAATACTCAGGTAAAGAGGAAAAAAATCACTGGATATGGTGGCTACATGCACTGATTCAAGTTCTCACTCTATTTCCTTCTAGCATGGTGGTCTGAACAAATCAATTCATCTCCCTGAGCCTCAGTTTCTTCACTTATAAATAATAATTATTATTACTCAAAATAATAATAATTGCTCAAAACTTATTGGTGTTAATATTAAATGCCACAGATACATAAGACCATGTCTTGCGAACCAGAATGTGCTATCCAAATATTAGGTGGAACTAGTATTATTTTGCCCAGTCACATAGACTCTTCAGCCTTGAAATTCCTATTACCTGTTCTCTAGGTATCATCTCATTTTTTTCACTCTACTCTTCCTTCTTCATATTGTTTCCTTTACTTTCATCCACTCCTGATGCACCCTACTCATTCCCTAACACAAATTCTCATTCTATAGACCATCTCTACCCATTAAATACCTTCTCCTGCTACGACCCTTGACATTTTGTTGTGAACCTATTCATGTACTTCCTGGACCTTGACCCCAAGCACTCACTCTTCCTCCTCCTATCAACTGAAGCCTTGTTTAACTACAGTGCCTTCATTTTCCTTACAGTCCTCACAAATCACAAGACTTGAATAAAATCCTTTCCCCATGAAATATATTGCTAATTCTTACTCCCTAAGTGGTGAGCCTTAACAGTATTCTTAGTGGCAAAAGTTCAGAAACAATTTTGTTTAAACCTTGTTAGGACAGATCAAACAATTTTCCATTGGTATACCTCCTCAGGGTCTTTGCTTCAGCAGGAGAAATAGATGATTATTCACAAAAACCTTTGGCATTTGATTATATACTAATTATCTTAAGTGTTAATATTTTACAGAGAGCAAATAAGTTCTTTTACCAGGCATTTCTCCTTGGTAAGGAGAATAACACACATTTCAGTAACTTTTAAACCTTTTGTGGGGAGAGTTACTTTGCTTTGTTCTTGTTTATTTACTGAATTCACTCTTCCAACATAGTTTTGCCCAAATCAATTATGTGTGTTCTGGCGCACACTAAATGCACATTAATTGAAATAAAAACAAATTGCATCCTTCTTGGAAGTCAAGGATTAACTTCACCTTTGAGTTGGTTATGATCACAAGAAGGGAAAGAGGTCAACTGTCAGGAAAAACTGTAAAAGCTTGAATGGGCAAAAAAGATTAATGGACATTTTCCCAAGTGTCTTGCCTAGTGCACATTTCTGGGCAATTTCTAACTCTTATTGTCTTCTAGCTATTTTACAAATCTGTAAGTTCTAGAAAACTGACATAGTGTAAATTATCTTTGTCCATAGAAAATAAAATGAATTGTGTCTGGTGAAACAGAGTTGATTACTCCCTGATAGACAGACTGATGCATTTTTTGTAAATGCATTTTGCCATATAAGTGTGGTTCTTTGAAGTCTCCTTTGAAATGGTTTTAACATCTTACTAGTTCTCTCGTTAATTAATGAGATAATAAAATCTTTGATAACATTTATTTTTAATTTGTGTGAGAGTCATGATTTAACCTTATTTTTTAAAAATATCTCTTAAAGGTAAAGACTATACGTTAGTTGGAAAATGGAAGTTCTTAGAGACCCGAGAAATGTGAATATTTTTCTTGATTTTAAAATGAAAATCAACGTTAGGACCCATCCCTCAATTTTTTTTTACATTTATAAACTCATTTAGTCTTTTAAGCAACTCTGAGAGAGGGGGTACCATAATTATTCATGTTGTATGATGATGAGAAGAAAGCAAAAAGAGGATAGGTAATTTGTCTATATTCAAATAGTTATGAGACAATGCCAGAAATTAAAACCTAGGCATTCTGGCACCCAAGCCCATGTGATATCAAACCATCACACAATAGTGAAATAGAAGGTGTTCTTGCCAAAGAAGACAATACTAAATATTATCAGCTAATATTTAAACCAGGGTTTCCTAACCACAGCACAATTGATATTTGGGGTTAAATT
This sequence comes from Carlito syrichta, assembly GCF_000164805.1. Lineage (NCBI taxonomy): Eukaryota > Metazoa > Chordata > Mammalia > Primates > Tarsiidae > Carlito > Carlito syrichta. Next base: position 647,219 of record NW_007251860.1, read on the forward strand.
ATTATTATTATTCCTAACTTCTGCTTACTCAATGCTGGTGGCACCATCACCAACTCCCACAGTTGTGATAACAAAAATATTTCTAGACATTGCCAAATGTCTCCTTGACAGCAAAATTGCCCCTAGATGAGAACCACTGATCTACACTAATCTCTAATAGAAACTAACCCAATGAAATCCTTGACATTTTAATAAATAAACCATGTGTGGAACAAAGAGAAAACTCTTCAGTATCTATTTTTAAAAAGTTGAATTACTCAACAAGTTGATTGACCAGCAAAAGACATATTTAGAGGTGATTACCTTATGGCTGACTGTACCTCAACAGCAGGAATGGTGTGGGTTTTCGAAGGATCTGTAACCACAAACCAGAATGACACCCTCTGGGTTACATTGCAAAGTAGGACATGGGAAATTCTGTAGACAGCAGAAAGAAAAAGTATATTAGAAGAATATCACCCCAAATGGCATTAAACCATTCACTCTGATGCTATTACCAGCTTAAGTGGTATCTTAGCTATGTCTGAAAAGTCATTTCTACCATTACAAAGAAAGATTTTAGTAAGAAGACAATTATATAGGAAATTTCCTTTGTTTCAAAATCATATACTTGAGGATCATTCCTTAAATAGAAAATCTGCCAAGAAAATAAGATGGATTGATGAAAGGAAGGGAGGGAAGGAGGGAGGGAGGGAGGGAAGGAAGGAGGGAGGGAGGGAGGGAAAAGAAAAGGAGAAGGAAGTAAAGAAGAAGGAAGTAAAGAAAAAGGAAGGAAGGAAGGGGAAGGGGAGAAGGAAGGAAGGAAGAAAGGAAGGAAGGAAGGAAGAAGCTGGGTGTGGTGGCTCATGCCTATAATCCCAGCACTTTGGAAGGTGGAGGCGAGAGGATTGCCTGAGCACATGGGTTCAAGACCAGCCTAGGCAAATTGGCAAGACCTTGTCTCTACAATAAATCGAAATTAGCTGGGCATGGTGGTGCACTCCTGTAGTTCCAGCTACTTGGAAGGCTGAGGTGAAAGAACCGCCTGAGACAGCAGGTGAGGCTGCAGTGGCTGTAAGCGTGCCACTGCACTCCAGCTTGGGTTACAGAGTGAGATTTCTACAAAAAAGAAAAAAAAGAAGGAAGGAAGGAAGGAAGAATGAATTAGTCAATGGAGAGTGTTAGGGATCTCATTCTCCGTAACCTGTTGGTGACAGCCCCCATGCTTCCTAACACTTGGCCCCTCTCTGAACCACAGAAGTCTTTGGTATTTTCTTATCAAGCCCTTTTTAGTGCCCTGCCCATTCAGCCTTCCACCTCTCAGATACAAGCAGAATCTGTTGCCCACCCTTGACTCAGTATTTGCTCTGCCTGCCTCTTCCACTCAAGCACTGGGACCAGCCGAATAGGTGTCTTCTGTACGTACTTTTGAGGAAAAAATTCCCAAGAACAGTTTCTTTTAAGTTACCTGGAACAGACCTCCAAACTTAAGGACTATAATCAATTCACCAGCAGTCTTTGAACTCTTTATTTTGTAGTTACATACTTTTTAACTGCAAATTGGAAATGTGACACTCTACTCTGTATGCATGGATTACCATTAGAAAAGAGAAATGACGACATTAGTGTTCAGAGAGAAAACGATCTATACATGGATGTATGAGGGTGGAAAGTTATGAGTCCACATAAAATCAACATTACCAGTGCTAAAACATAAATCCTGGATGGCTTCCGCCATTTCCTAAATAGCTAAATTGCAAAATGTGACATTAACATCCGCCCTAGGAGAATGAAACACACACCACCTTTACTGATAAGAGTAAATGAGTTATTTATTTTTCCTTAAAAGAGAACCCAAGTGTATTATGTTCATTTTCACAATAATGGATGAATGCATGTTTTGGTCAAAGGGCATCTGCAATTTCAGGGCCTGGCAGAAGTTCTATTTTCTGCCTTTAAGCTCAGGTACAAAAGTAAAGGCAGCTGCCTGGTCCCTCTGCCCAGAGCTACGTGTCAGGGACCAGCAATGGGAAGCATGGCTTGAGCGTCCCTGGTCCTGAAGAAAACAAGGGGCACCGCCCCCACAACCCCATCCCGTAATGTCCGCGGGGCGCCATCCTGGCCTGTGTGGGACCCTGTGGCCAGAGGGTCCCGAGGCCCGACGTCTCGCGTGCTTTCCTCGCGTCCAGATACCAACGGTCACCGAGCCATCGCGCTTGTCCTCTGCAGCCGCAGAGATCAGGATCTCCAGAAGCCAAATCTGCACCCGAAGGCTCGACCACCGCAGCACTGTCATGGGCAGCTACCTGAGCCGGCTCCTGGGGTGGACCCAGGCCTCACTGCCGCCCCCTGCCAAGGAGCGCCAGCTCCAACAGCCCACGCCAGCCTACCGCGCCCAAGCCAGGGATCACTGCAGTGTCACTTACGTGCAGGGGTTTCGCTGGGTCCGCACCCAGCCCCTGCCCACCGCGCCGCCCGACTGGGTCTACGCCCAGACCCGCAGAGCCATGGTTCCCGAAGCCTGGAGACGCTTTCCCTGGAGGCCGCCTCTCCAGAACCAGCGGCCCTACTATTCCGAAATCCAGCGTAATTGCATCGGGAAGTGGCTGTGGCAGGGCCAGAATCCTTGTCCCATCCGCAGCCTGGTGACCATCAAGATCAATGCTTCGCGGCGCCCAGAGAGCTTGTATGGGCTTCCTCTCGGTGACTACGGGGGCTCAGGCCCAGAGCCGCAACCGGAGAGCCAGAAGCAGGCGCGGCGCCTCCCCAGAGCCTCGGGCTTTTTTGCACCCCGCAGGCACACCTTGTGGGGGAAAACCGTCTATGAGCACACCAGGCCTGCCGGCCCTGGGTTCCAAGAGTTAGGGTCCCGCCACCGCCCTTGGAACCTCCAACCTTCAGCTCGTTCATCCTACTGAAAGCTGTTCTACAACCACAGGAGCCGCTGACACCAGCAGGTCACTTCCCACTGCTCCCTGCCAGCCCCGGGCCCACCTGTCCTTACCTTGCGAGCCCACACTGAAGAGACTGTTGCTCTCCAGACCCTTGCCTTTCCCTGCCCACCCACTCCTGCCTTCTCCCTGAAAACAGGTCTTGCTTCTCCCTGATTTGCCCAGTTACGTGGTTAAATGTTTGTTCTTAAATGATAATAATAAATTCCTTTATTATCATAGAGATTTTCATATTCTTTCAAAGACTCTACACCATGGTTTCTCCAACTTAGTATGGACATTTGGAGCCAGATCATACCTTGTCCTGTGCATTGTACGGGTTTAGCAGCATCCCTGGCCTTCTAACCACTAGGTGCCAGTAACACACCCACAGCTGTGACAATAAAAAATGGCTACAGGCATTGCCAAATAATCCTTGGGATAGGGAGGTTTTTATTTTTTTAATTTTTAATTTTAAAGATGTGGGGTACAATTCAGAGTTAGGTATACAAATGTTCATTATGCAGGCACCCTTGTTGATGAGGTTTTCCCTGCCCCGGGGAATTTTCCCACTGGGGCCAATCCCACCCCCTGGCAGTTTCCCACTACTGCCAATCCCTTTCTTGGAGTATTATGGTAATTGTTTAAGGTCCGCTTATGAGTGAGAACATGTGGTACTCAGTTCTTTGTTTCTGTGATAGATCACTCAGTATTATATCCAAGTTGCTGCAAAGTTCATAATTTTGTCCTTCTTTATGGCTGCATAATATTCCATCGTGTATATGTACCGCATTTTTAAAATCTAGTCCTCTTTCAATGGGCAGCACGGTTGGTTCCATGTTTTTGCTATTGTGAATAATGCTGCGATAAACATGCATGTGTAGGTATCTTTTTTATAGAGTGTTTTAAATTCTTCCGGGTATATTCCCAGTAGGGGAATTGCAGGATCATATGGAAGGTCGATTTTTAGATCTTTTAGGAATCACCAAACTGTTTTCCACAGAAGTTGTACTAGTTTACACTCCCACCAACAGTGTAGAAGTGTTCACACACACACACACACACACACACACACACACACACACACACACACACACACACGGAGAAACACTGAGGGACAGTGACCTCTACTGGCAGAAATGGTCAAGCCTCTTCTCCCAAAATATGCAGTGTGTTAATGCATATCACAGATGTAGGGAGTCAACAAAATGAAGTGGCACGTACTTGACAAAAAAACATTTTCACTAATTTTGTAGAATGCTTTGGGGTGTGAATAATTCCTGTTGTCTGGTCTTATTCATGATCAAGAAATGCAAAATTGTTAAAAACGAGCTACTATTTTTAAATTGGCAACAATTAAAAAGTTAAGCTAAAAGTGCTGGTAAAGATGCATGGGACTGGAATCCCAGGTGATGTTGGGGGAACCAAAGGGTCCAGCCACTCCGGAGTGGCATCTAGAAGTGTTTCCTAGAACAGAGAGTGCAGCCATAAGACATTGGTGAAGATGATCTTTGCAGCACACATAGTCATAGCAAAGAATTGGAACAACCTATATGTCCACCAGTTGGGGAATGGATAAAATAAATATGATCTATGCTATCAATGGAATACTGTTTCACAGATTTAAAAAAATAAAAAAAGAAATAGCCCAGGGTTTCTCAACCTCAGCGTGATCAGGCCAGATAACTCTATGCTGTGGGGGATACCCTGTGCATTGTGGGGTGTTTAGCAGCAAACCTGGCATCTATCCACCACATGGCATGAGGACCACAGATGTGACAATCAAAACTGTCTCCACACATTGCCAAATATCTCTCTTGAAATCACTCCCCTGGCGGAAACCACTGAACTAGAACTACATATTTTTGAAATAAACAAATAAATCTCCAAAATACACCATCAAGTGAAAAAGATAGGAAGTGGAATATTGCATGTAGCACATGCCATTTATATAAATTAAACAAATACCAAATAGTACTTCAGGCATAAGAGAGGAGACCAGATACCAGGGAAGACGTCATTGGGATACTTTTCCTGTATTCTTCCTTATATTTCAAACCCTTTTAAATACTGTTCAGACATGAATTTCATGACATTCCCCATTAGAGAGCCAGAGAACACATCTGGAAGCAAAGTAAAGTACCTTCTCCCATGCAGCTTGCTGTCTAAGAGGGTGGAGACAGAAGGTAAACAAGTAAATAACTGCATACACTGTGGGAAGTGGGGTAAGTACCACAGGGAAAAATAAACAGGGGGCATTCGACTCTATCAATGCAACTGTGGCCCCAGATACTTTCCTCTGTCCCCTTCACATGAAACTAGACCATGAATTCACATTCTTTAAATTTAGTCAATGTTTTCATTGGGTGGCAATTCATACTTTAACACAATACCTCAGCAAATAAAACAAAAATATTTTATCTGCTTAGAAATAAAGCTTTTCAAAAGATTAAAAGTGTTGCTGAAAATATTAAGCCTTATATTTTCCACAGAGACAGGGATTGTTAGCTCCAAAAAGCTCCTGGACTGAAACTCTAAAAATCAAGATTTCATTTAGAAGTCCACTAGCTGCCAATTGCTGGACTTGAGACAAGTCATTTCACTGTACATGAGTTACTAGGAAAGGCTTGAGCTCTTAGTGTATCCATGGGGGTGTGCTGTTGGCATCTGAGATGGGAATGTTATGTGGAACCGTCCTGAGCCTTGCACCACATTGATTACCTCTCAATCCTACCACAGAAATGCCATGGCTCTTTCCAGTCATAACCATACCCCCCAAACGCACCCCATTTCCATATGCTCCCTGGGTAGCATCAGTACCATACCCAAGTAAGAAACATTTCTAAATCTCTTCCAAAGTTTCAAGGTCATGAAAAACAAGGGAAGACAGAGAAACTGTCCCAGAGTGGATCAGACTAGGGAGAAGTAGATTCTGGAACAGAAAAAGGACATTAGTAGAAAAACTAGAGAAATCCAAAAACTGTCTATAGTTTAAGCAATAATAATGAACTGATGGTAATGTATTTGTTTGGATAAGTCTACCATAGTTATTTAACATGATAAAATTAGGAAAACAGGGTGAAGGATCTAGAGCAGTTTGTCAACATTTTGGCCTGGATAAATATTGGTTGTCGGGGGCTGTCTATGGCTTTGTATGACATAAAGTAGCATTCCTAACCTCTACATACTACACGCCAGTAGCACATCCAATTGTGGAAATGAAAAATGTCTCCAGACATTCCCAAATACCCTTGGGATCAATAGGGGGAGACAAGATCCCTCCAAGTTGAGAACCACTGGTACACAGGACCTCTCAATATTATCACTATAGCTGTTTTGTAAATCTAATTATGTTATATTAAATACGTACACATATACATACAAATACAGCAGCAAAGCAATTATTTTAAAAGCTGCCTGGGCACAGTAAAATTGTCTACAAGAAAAAACTAGGCAATGTTTTAATGTTCTTATCAGCTTCATTGATAGATAATAGATAATGGCATACTTTGAAATTAAGAAAGATCTGTATTCAAATGTAAGATATTGGCACCCATCAGCATAAGGATGGTCTTAATAGTTATCTAAAATGTTTAAAATTAATTGCTACACATTCAAATGCAAAAATATTTATTAGGAAGCATCTTGTGGTATTACCATCTTAAGAAGCATCATTTCCATTATTTCACCAAAATTGATATTAGGAAAAAAGCTGAATAGTTTTAGTTGCTTGAAGTCTTCAACAGAAGAATATTAAGTGTCCTTCCTACATGATGACTCTGCCCAAAGATGCAACTCCTCTAAAATTTTAGTAAACAAAAAAGTAACCTAATGTTCATCAAATGTCAACCATCAGAAATGTGGCCGGGCTCGGTGGCTCAGCCTGTAATCCCGCACTTTGGGAGGCCGAGGTGAGTGGATTGCCTGAGCCCGCGG
>NW_007251860.1:654272-659565 GCF_000164805.1 Carlito syrichta
CACTGCACTCCAGTCTGGGTGACAGAGTGAGATTCCAACTCAAAAAAAAAAGAAAAGAAATATAACTGCAGAGATGTGTTTGTATTTTGGTGAAATACAGGCAGTTGAACTAGGAATTAATAGGCCTAACTCCTACAGTAGCAATGTTGTTGGAAAGGGGCCAGGGAAGGCATAACCCTGCTCTGAAGACAAGACACAAGGGAAAGGCTGTATACAAAGATGGGGAGATACTCGTGGGCTGAGGCTTTTACCTGTTTGGATGATGCTTTGAGAAACTAACTCATGTCTTAGGTCCTCCAAGAATAAGAAACTGAGGCCCAACAAAAGCTAACACCCAGGCCATAGGGAGCTGCTCTACTCTGGCCGTTGCATGCCATATCTACCATTAGAGCATCCTCCCACAGGACTGAAATGGAAGAAGAGGAAGAAATGGGTGCATGGGGGCACTGTTTGCTTGTGTCCACTGCACCTCAATAGACAGGCCTCTGGCTTAAGAGCCAGGATATTCACCATGCTTCATTCATTCTCAAATATATACTAAGAGGTAGCCAATAACCCGTACCATGCCAGAACTCACACACACACTCCATGCCCTGCCTGAGAATAGACCCAGGACATAAGAAGAACAGACAACTTTGAGATTTCATGTGGGCTGTATAGTCTTTGTCAGGAGGGTCTCTAATCCCTGCCCTAATTTGAACTTCATTGTCTCCAAGCAAAGAAATAATTTTGTCAGTTGCAGGGTCACTAGGGAGACTATCAAATACTTTATCCATCTGAAACAAATAGATTTCAGTGAGCCCTGGGACATGAGGACAAGGCCCAAGTCTGTCCTGTGCTGTGAGATCCTGTCTTCCTGAAGCATGGTCCATGTGGGTACTCATTAAGTGACTGTGAAAAACGAATTAATTAATAGGATGGATTAATAAAGGTTAAAATCTTACAGTTTCTAACACTATTCCCAGAGGGACAAATTGAGGAAGTAAATTGGGCCAGGGCTGCAATAACAGAAAAAGGAGGCAAGGAAGGAAGAAGGTTACTTCCAAAAAACTTTTTCCCACCAAGGTACAGATATTCACACAGCAAAATAGCACAGAGAACTCTAGTTAAAGAAGAATCCTAAATATACCGTAGATGGAGGTAGCCAAGAAGAAGTGACAATGTGAGGGAGAGAAAGTTGAGGCTAAAGAGGAATTTGTACAGAATTCAGTAGTTAATTTATTAAGGAACCAAAGCATACAAGTTTCTTCCAATTATAGATTATGTACAACTAGTGTAACTTCTCCGTGGTCTTTCTTCCAAATGTGACTACATTGAATGTTCTCCAAGATTTGCACAGAATGAAAAACTAATCAACCAACAAGCACTTACTGAGCTAAACGCATCTTTTTAAAGTATGTATTGGCTGGGCTCGGTGGCTCAGCCTGTAATCCCAGCACTTTGGGAGGCCAAGGCAAGTGGATTGCCTGAGCCTGCGGGGTTGAGACCAGCCCGGGCAACTTGACGAGAATTCGTCTCTACAATAAAATAAAAAATAACCCAGGCATGGTAGCACATGTCTGTAGTTCTGGCTACTTGGAAGACTGAGGCAGAAGGATCGCCAGAGCCCAGCAGGTCGATGCTGGGGTGGCCATGAGTGTGCCACTACACTCAGCCTGGGTGACAGAGTGAGATTCCAATTCAAAAAAATAAATAAATAAAGTGTGTACTGATACAATAAATAAACTGAAATGCTATTACCACAACTAAATAGAAATCCTGCATTTTCAAGATGTTAAATTTGAATGAGTCTGATGAAAATATTTACTTATTTTTGTTACAACAACTCAACAAATTCTAGTTTATTGTTGGAGAATATTGTTTCACAATACATTGAACCAGCCAAAATAAATAAACAGCAACTTCATAGAGGAGAAAAAAATGAAAAGAAGAAACCTTTTAGCTATGGCCTTTTTAACCATCTAATACAAATGAACTACTTATAGTACAGCTAAGTGCATACACAAAAAAAGTTACTGGAATGCTCAGAATAAAGTTGTTTTTTGTTGTTGTTTTTGCTTTTTTTCCCCAAGGTTTTTTTTTTTCTTCCTTGAGATTTATAATGAACAAGGTCACACTACAAGTAAAATCAGAAGTAGGACAGAGAGCTCTGAAGGCTGGTTTAGTCATTTGAGATTGTGCAAAGTATCTGGTCCCTAACAATATGTACAAAAATATGAGACATAAATGAAATATACAAACAGCTTTCCTTCTTAAAGTACTTCTAAGAAAGAAAAGAGGGACTTGAAAGTTTTAGTTCTTTTTTCCTTCCCTGTTGCAAATTCACACTTTGGTTTTGGCTGAGTGGTGACGAGCACATGTCACCTGCGGGTGGCGCTGCCCAGCAGGTCTCTCTGCTACAAGGTGACCATGCTTAGATTCTGAGATGAAGAGGAAGGTGAATAGGTCACTAGGTCATAGCAGGCGTCTTTATAAGTTAAACTTTTTTCTTTTTTGCTATCTAGTCATCCTCTTCAGTCTTCTGCTTCTTGGTATTAACATCATCATCCTTATCATCTTCGGCTCCCTCATCTCCATCCTCTCCCTCACCATCACCTTCTTCCTCTTCCTCGTTTTCCTCCTACTCCTCCCACCTTCTTTCTCTTCTTTACCTACTTCATGTCAGTCTTCTGCTCCCCATTTTCCTCATTTGTATTCCCATGAGCAGGGGTGTCTCTTCTTTTCACTGCCTCCTCCACAACTTCCTATTCCTTTAAGTCCTTGGTGATGATCTTGAAGCTGGTGTCCATGGTTGCCTCTGACATGGATGGGCACGTGAGTGACCCAATGCAGTGAATTTAACAGAAAGCCAGAGTTCGAGGACTCTAGCGATGGAGATGGCTACAGCGAGTGGGTAGCCAGACCCAGAAACAAGGCAAAGATGGCCTTTCAGAACAGTCAGTGGGCTGGTGGAATTATTTGAATTCACTTTAATAATCACTTCGACCAATTGTCTTTAACAAGAAATTATATTCACACATGCACTGATGGCTTCTTGAAACAAATCATTAAAAAGAGGTTAAAAAGTTGACTCCCTTTCCTGAAGTATGAGAAGCCTTGATCTGAAGGTAATTCTCTAAGAATTGGCTCCACCGCTGTTTGGCATCAATGGCACTAGACAGGCCAACTGCCTCCGAGGGGTGGTAAGAATTGGGCTCTTGTTTCTGGAAATCAAAAGGACTAAATAGGAGCTGGGCTCCTGTTTTACAAGCACAAGACTCTTAATCCCCTTACCATGGATACAACAGCATGTTGTTCATTTTTAGATCACAAGACTTATCCTTGAATAATTAGGCAGAGGAAGAAATTCATTATGTGCCCTACATCATTTAACTCAGAAAAAGAATGCCATGGCTGAGGTAGACTTCTACTGATCTTGCTAGAAATGATAAATTATCTATAAGCTGATATTTGAGTAAACTAGACAGATAGCTTCCAGTTTATCTGAAAAATAGACTGAACTTTAGATTTTTATAACTTCCCTAGAAACTCTTTTCAACATTTTAAAATTCTTGTGAAACTGTGTTAGTAAATCTGGCCTAAATCATGTTGTCAATAGTTGAAAATACCTGGTTGCTGTCTTCAAGTCCTCCCAAAAAACTCAAGTAAACTGATCTAATGAAACCAGAGCTTTCTCTTAGATAGAGAGATAGATATAGATAGATAGATCATAAATATATATATATATATATATATAGTTTGTTTTATTTTGTTTTGTGTTGTTTTGAGTCAGAGCCACACTCTGTCACCCAGGCTGGAGTGCAGTGGCACACTTACAGCCACCGTAGCCTCGACCTGCTGGGCTCAGGAGATCCTTCCACCACCTGAGTCTTCCAAATAGCTGAAACCACCATGCCCAGCTAATTTTTTACTTTGTTATAAAGACAAGGTCTTGCCAAGTTGCCCAGGCTGGTATCAAACCCCTGGGCTCAGGCAGTCCTCTCGCCTCTGCCTCCCAAAGTGCTGGGATTACAGGCATGAGCCACTGTGCCCAGCTAACTTTATTTTTCCATCCATCTTCCATTCTGCTTCTAAGAAAATCCAGCAAATAGCAAGAAAACCACTTGATATCAAGATTCCTGGACAACGATTTTAAAAGAATTGTCTTTGTGCTGTCACATCTAGTTCATCTTTCTATTATGCCACAAGGCCAGGTTCCTGGGTGTAGGCCCAGTACAAAATGGTACCTGGTCTTACCCTCACTTTTTAAAAATATAATAAAGTCAGGGACAGGAGTTTATTTTCCCATTGATTTCCACTGCATATACAGATAGTAAATCTCTCAGGATATTGAGTTGAGGAGGTCATTGAGATTCTATATTTCTATAGCATTCTCTCTATAAACATATTATACCTCATTCACTGAGCCAAAAAGGTTTGAAGTCAGGAAATTCCCAAAAGCAGGATAAATCTATATAGTACTGAAGTGATAATATGGAATCCTGTAAAATATGGTAAAAAATGAAAAATGTAAAATTAATTAATTGACCCCTCACTTTAATCTCAGTGACCAGCACATAGCAGGATTTCAGTCGAGGTCACTTAATTCCGTGGATCCAGCCTCAGCAATGAAGTTCTACAGGTGGCCTACTGGACCACAATGCAGGAAGAAGTTGATGCTTCTGGCACTGTTGCTTTTGGGCACTCTGTTAGCTCCTTCTTCCTCACCTCTTGACAACATCTGGACTTGATGGTGTAGTTTTCCTGTCACTTCCAGCTACCACAGCGTCCAAGCCAGTCTAATCCAAACTGCCTTCCTGCCTCTAACCACCAGCTGCTGTCCTTCCAGCAATTCTGGCCAGAGCAGGGCCCCTGAGAGGCAGCTCCAGCCATTTCCTCTGGGCTCCACTCCCTCCTTGAAAGTGCAACTCTCCCCTATGCCTCATTCTCATTTGAGGACTAGAAAGGGGGATGGGGGATAAGGTGGATAAGAAAAAGCAAAGTTCTTTCTCCTGCACCAGGGCCCTTTGTGGTTCCGCTGCTGTTAGTGGTCCTCTGTCGTGGCAGGCATCCAGATGCTCTCCATTCAGAGTGCCCCTGTGGAGCCATGGGGGCCCCCTCCAGGGACCTCAGCACTGCATCTTCCCTGACATTGTTGATGTGCTCTGACCGACTTCTTTCACTCTGCCTTGGCTCTGCCTCCAGTGATGCACCTCCAGCCTCGCTCTACTGCCTTGCCTTGCCCTGCAGTTGGTTCTTGGCCTAACAGGCAGTAACTCCATCTTGCTCCCTTCAAAGCCTCCACTTGGCCCCA
>NW_007251860.1:660132-668176 GCF_000164805.1 Carlito syrichta
AATTTTGACTTATTGTAGAGATGAGGTCTCGCCAAGTTGCCCAGGCGGGTCTCGAACCCACGGGCTCAGGCAATCCACTCACTTCAGCTTCCCAAAGGCGCGGAATTACAAGCTGAGCCACCGAGCCCGGCTTTTATTTTTATTTTTTTGAGTTGGAGTCTCACTCTCTCGCCCAGGCTGGAGTGTAGTGGCACACTCCCTCATGGCCACCGCAGCCTCAGCCTGTTGGGCTCAGGTGATCCTTCCACCTCAGCCTTCCAAGTAGCTGGAAGTATAGGCAAACATCACCACACCCGGTTAATTTTTTAAAAAATTTATTGTAAAGACAAGATCTCACCATATTGCTCAGGCTGGTCTTGAACAGGGCTCAGACAATCCTCTCACCTCTGCCTCTCAAAGTGCTGGGTTTACAGGTGTGAACCACCATGCCTAGCCAGGAATCCCTGGCTTTTCTTTCACCCACCTAGGGTGACAAGGACTAGACCAGATCAGCTCTCCAGCAAGTCCTGCACTCATGCGAGCAAGACCTCTCTTTAGAAATCATATCCTCTTTCACAGCCACTCAAGGTTCCACTGTAAGTGTATGCCAGTCCTAGGTGTTCAGATGTGAAGAGGCGTCCTCAGGAGATAATGAGCTCTGTAGCATTGGTGGTGAGCAACTTGATGTAAGAGACATTGTAGTAAGGACTGGGTAGAGGGTGGGATGAAAATGAGAGTATTCACGATTCTGTTAATTACTTGAATGTCTTTATTTTCAGTTCATTTGCTTTGTTTTCTTCTTTGTGCTTGACTGTATCTTCAAAGCCTTCTGCAGTACTAGTGCATAAACAACAAGGGATTTGGATCCTGCAGTCATCCTGGAAAGGAATATTTGCCACACTCCTGAATTCACCCTGCCCATAGTGGCACCATAAGACCTCTGGAAGGCAGAAGATTTCAAACCTAACCCAGGCCAGGCTTGGTGGCTCAGCCTGTAATCCAAGCACTTTGAGATACCGAGGCGAGTGGATTGCCTGAGCCCGTGGGTTTGAGACCAGCCCAGGCAACTTGGCGAGACCTCATCTCGACAAGAAATCAAAAAAATTAGCCGGGTATGGTAGCGCATGCACTGGGTTGACCGTGAGTGTACCACTGCACTCCAGCCTGGGCAACAGAGTGAGACTCTACCTTAAATAAATAAGTAAATAAATACGTACATAAACAAATAAATAAAATAAAACCTGACCCATTTGCCAAGCTACTGGTGTCTTCCACCCACCCGCCACACTGGAGAGGCGGCCTCCCTGCAGAGCTATTTTCAATCCATCTTGCATTATGCGGTGCCCTTTCCCATAGGAGAAGGCTGTTTATGTAGGGATGCCGCTTCCTTTATGGCAGCGCGTGGAGAATCCAGCCCAGCACTTGGATCGCATCTTAAACACATTCTGCTTCATTAAGCCACCCTCATCACTCATCTCCCTGACAGCAGAATTGTGGGGATTCATGGTGCCTAATCCTTTATAGAAAAATGTGTATTGACTCCTGGTCTAGTTTTGCACTTTCAATTTTTCCCACTGGTATGGGCAACAAAAAGCTTTTGTATATCCTGTGTTATCCAATAAGTATAAACTAGATGGCTATTCACAAATTCTTACAATGCCCTACATTCTGATAGAAGACATTTTAAAAGTGAACTCCTCAAAATTAACCTGAAATGTTATAGATGTAAATTAATTTTTCTTAAGAATGGAAACATTTGATTTAACTTAATCATGTACCAGTGAAATGTGAGCACTTAGAGGAAGTAATTGCGCCATGAACACAGCAATGTATAAAACCTGCTTATGGTTGGGCATAGTGACTCACGCCTGTAATCTCAACACTTGGGAGGCTGAAGTGGGAGGATTGCTTGAGCCCAGAAGTTCGAGACCAGCCTGGGCAACATAGCGAGACTTTGACCCTACAAAAAAAAAAAAAAATCACAAAAATTAGCCGGGCATGCCTATAGTCCCAGCTACTTGGGAGGCTGAGGCGGAAGGATCACTTAAGCCAAGTGGTTGGATCTATGGTGAGCTGTACTCGTGCCACTGCACTCTTGCCTGGGTGACAGAGTGAGACCTTGACTCAAAAAAAAAAAAAATTACAAGAGGGGCTAGAAGAAAATATGAAGGTACTACTCAAGGGGTTACCATTATGAGATGGCCAGTGGCTTGTTTTCTTAACTTTTTTCCCTTTCAGTTTTTTGTAACGTGATCACCTTATTTTTATTGAAAAATGTTATTATAAATAGGTGTGAAAGAATGCTGAAGTTTAATGGCATAAAATATAAATAAACATATTTTTAAAAATCTATAAAGTAGGAATAGAATTTATTAGGGCCAAATTTTGTTTCACTTTTTTCTCTTTAATTTTTTTGAAACATGTGAACATAGTATTTTAAAATATATATTAAAAAATGCATGCGTGTACACACAAATACATACATATATCATGTGTTTATTTTGCTCCCTCAAATTCCAATCTTCTGATTTTTTTCCTTATATCCATAGCTCATGAATCAGATATTGTGGATGTGAGGGAGACCAACTAATAGTACTCCTCTTCACCAGGCCCTGAATTATTATAGAATTAAGACAAGAAGACAAGCAGATAAGAGACCAAAGTAAAAGGCTTGATTGGAGGATATTAATCAACAGGCAAATTTAATCAGCAGGCAAATTTTTTTCCTAATGCTAAGAAAATTCTGAAATAAAATATATTCATCTACATTGTCTCCGGTAGAGCAGAACTGAGGCAGGTATTATCACATACTGGAGCAATATGCAAGGTATTTAACACCCCATAAGATATGGTGCTTATGCATCTAAACACTCCTCAGCTGTAAACAGCAAGTACAACCTTAAGGGGGTGTGTGCCTGCCTCTAACCACAGAAGAAGGCCAGCTGTCATTTGGGGCAGGCTAGCTCCCAAAGAGAAGGGCATCCACACCCAGGTTCTCCTTCCAGCTCACTGATTAGATAAGCCATTTCACCTCTAAAAGTGGGTAGGGAGGGCTGGAGTAGGAGACCAGCAACATAAACAAAGAAGGAAGGAAACATAAACAGAGAAGACTCCTCCAGATGAACAGACCAAAATGTAAAACTATTAAAAGCTGTGCTAAGCACTTTTAAGAAAACACACTAGGAGCTATGATAGACAGCAAGAGTGAAAAGAGCTTATACATATTTATGTTATTTTCAACATGAGAGTAGAGTTCTTTAGTATCTATTTACTTAGCTGTAAGAAAAATTATATGTATACAATAGAAATGTAAAAACCTTAGGACATATAGTTGCAATTTTGATAGGTATTTATCTTCACATTGCCTGTTGCACAAAGAGCATTGTTGGAACACAATATAAACTGTAAGCCGAGCCAGATTACAAAAATGGAATGTTGGTCCCTTCAAAAAACTGGGTAAGTACATTATTTTCAAGATCAAGGTTTGAAATAATACACTATCTCAAATAATACTGTAAATAATCAGGTAAGATTCCCCGTTGTTTGCTTACTCTGTTCTTTCTCTGTTGGGAACTTTTCTCATGGAGAAAGCCACCATTGCTTTGAAGAGATATTCTTCATTTGTATCCCAGACATACTGAAAGAGAAGGACAACAGAAAATACAGAGGCATGGGATAGAAAAATGGTCCGTTGTGTTCTAACAATGATTCCTCCTCCCTCCTCTGTCCCTCCCTCTCTCCCTCTCCCTCTCCCTCTCCCTCCCTCTCTCTCTCTCTCTCTCTCTATATATATATATATATATATATATATATATATAAAATATATATATATATATATCCCCCTCCCCTTTCTCTCTCTCTCCTCCTTCCCTCCTCTCTCTGTTTCTTTCTCTCTCTCTCTCTCTCTCACACACACACACACACACACACACACACACACACACACACACACACACACACACACCTTTCTCATACATGGGAAACTGGAGACCATGCCAAATCATATTCCCATAATGTTCAGGGTAGGGCTTCCTGGACATTCTGTAATTCCAAGTTTGGTGTGTTTCCTGATGCACAATCTCCCTCAGAACTTGCAGTATCAGTTGCCAGTCAACAAATAAGGCATCTGGACATTTCATCCTGGCCATATAGGGTCTGTTTACTTACTCCCTTTCTCTCTTCCCATATAAGCTCCCTTTCAGTTTCCTTTCCTTTGTTAACATCAGTAAAATTTTTCTTTTTTTTTTTTTGAGTTGGAGTCACTCCGTCGCCCAGACTGGAGTGCAGGGACATGCTCATGGCCACCGCAGCCTCGACCTGCTGGGCTCCGGTGATCCTTCCACCTCAGCCTTCCAAGTAGCCAGAACTACAGGCACGCGCTACCACGCCCAGCTAATTTTTGATTTATTGTAGAGATGAGGTCTGGTCAAGTAACCTGGGCAGGTCTCGAACCCGCGGGCTCAGGCAATCCACTCACTTTGGCCTCCCAAGCACTGGGATTACAGGCTGAGGCACCGAGCCCGGTCTTTTTTATTTTCTTAGCTGGAAACTTGAGTGTGTGTGCATGTTATAAGCTGAATTGTGTCCCCTCAAAAAAAGATTCATGTTGAAGTCCTAAATCCCAGTACCTCAGAATGTAACTGTGTTTGGGACAGTGTCTTTATAGAGATGATTAAGTTAAAATGAGATTGTCCCAGTGGGCCCTAATGCAGTATGACTGATGTCCTTAGAAGAGGAAATTTGAACACAGACTCTGGATAGAGGGAAGACAAAGTAAAGACACAGGGAGAAGACAGTCATCTACAAGACAAAGAGAGGCCTGGAACAGATCCTTCCCTCACAGCCCTCAGCAACCAACCCCACAAACACCTTGAACTCAAATTTCTGGCTTCCAGAAGTGAGGGAAAATAAATGATTGCTGTTTAAACTACCCAGTGTGTTACTTTGTTACGGCAGTCCTGCAAGCTAATATAGTATATTTGACTCATTCTACTCCTTAATGTAGCACATGTAAAAAGCCTGAAGCAAAAGAGACTGGCATGTTTAAGGACCCCCAAGGAAGTCAATGCAACTAAAGCAGAAACAGGAAGGGAGAGAGTGGTACAAGCTGAGCACAGGAAGGGAGCAGGTGGCAGGGAGGTGGCATAATCCAGGGACATTGGTGGATTGGGATTTCACTCTGGGATGGGGAAACACTATGTATTACCACTGCCTTTCCCCTCTTCTGGTGGTAGGAGGTATAGTAAGTAAAAATAAATGACTCCTAAATAACAAAACATAAGTGTATCACTCAGTTACTTTTTCTGGGTAAGAAAGTTTATAACTGCACCTCTTCCTTTCTCCTACTTTCATAACATGTTATTTAAACTTCCTTCAATTGCTTCTTCCATTTCACCGTTCTCTTTCACTCCTGTCTTACATAACTCTGTAGTAAGATGTTACTGCCAAGAAAAGAAAACCCAATCTTGTTTTCCTCACTCAAACATTGAGTATCGCATTTTAATGTCAACTTTAGATCCTATTTGAGGTGCTCCTTCAATCTTTTAAAATGAACTTTTCATTTTATGAAATACTATGAAAGTTTAAAAATAACTGATTTGTGGCATAGCTTTTTGTTTCTTGACAATGCATTTGTTCCTAAAATTAGTTTTACTTGGGATAAGAGTAGCTATGATCCAATCTAATAAATAAATGAAGAAAACATAAACAAGAAATGAGTATCCTTAAAAACAGCACACAAACACTATCAGGCAGGGAAGCCTTGTTAACAGAATGTAGAAATGAGAAATAAGTCTGCTTAAGTACAGATGAGAGTAATAAGCTCAAGGCAGTAAATAACAGCAAAGATGCTTGCAGGCTCTCCTTGGGGCATGAATTTAAGTTGTTTTTCAACTCTTGGGGATGATTTGACCTGATCTAGCCTTTCATTGTTTCCTTTTAAAACCAAGAGCTTAAGCTGGTTGAGTAGAAGTCCCGTTTACTTTATAACCCAGCAATTCTACTCCTGGGTATATACCGCAAAAAAGAAAGCATATGGAAAATACATGTACAAGAATGTTCACAGCAGCTTAGTTACCTGCTGTGTATATACTTGACATATAATAGGTGCTCAATGTGTGAAATTAGACATATCTTTATAACCCATGTGTGGCTTCAGAGACCAAGAGTGCATATTAGTTGCACATATTTAGGCAGCAGTTCATATTCCTTGGTTCTTCGTTTCAGTAACACTTGTGCCAAGGCCCTAAATGCCCCCAGCTCACCTTACTTTTTGGACACATCTAAAAACACTCAAACCATAGTTAACCCTACATTGTAGGTAAGTAATCAGCATAACTGGAAAAAATAACAAAACAGGGTTAGTTGGCTTAACTCTAAATTCTTGATGACCCACTCCCAAATTGTCAGGTAATCCCTTAGGTTTCCCCATCAGTTCTCGCTTTCATGGGTCATGTGACCATTTCAAATTTCCTCCAAGCCCCAGATCTCAATGTTTTCCCTCACACCTTGCTATCCCTGGATGCTTTTGCTTCATAGTTTATATATACATCTCAAGTTATACATTTAAACTCTTCCATCTTCCTGACACCAAGATACAAAACTTCCTCCATAGACACATGTCCTCTCCACCTCCTTTCCTAAAGTGTCTATCGGGGGTTATTTCCTCCACCTCTTAGGAGCACTTCTGCTCTGCCCATCTCAGGATCTCTACAATATTCACTGCCCTCCTCTCCTCTGTGCATTCAACTCTGACTCTTACCTGTCCATTGTCTTTTAACCAAGCTCAAATGCTTCCCATTAAAGCAACAGCAAAAACAAATCTCTTTACTCAATTGTCCTTTCTTCTACCTACTGCTGTCTCTTTCCTCCCCTTCACAGCCAACACTCTCCAAGGAGTTGTCCGCACTTCCATTTCCTCACATTCACTGCCCACTTATTTTTAGCGCTTTCCATTATCTGCCTTCCAGCTCCAACACTCCATAAAAACAGCTCCCTCCAAAGTCGCCATTGACCTCCACATGGTTTGATACAATGAGCGTTTTTCAGTCTTCATCTGGCTTGGCCACTCAACACCATTTGATGTTTTTGAGTACTCTATCTCAAAACAAAACATGTTCCGTGGCCTGGTCCCTCCTTTCTCTAAGCTCATCATATGCCACGCTCCTCCTCACTGCCCCAATTCCAGACAGCTTAGCCTTCTTTCTGTCCTTCTTTCTCACCAAGTTCTTTCCCATTGTAAGCCTTTGCACATGCTGTTCCCTCTGCCCTTCCTTCTTCTATTTCCTGGTTCACTTCTACTCATGTTTCAGAGCTCACAGCAAGTGCCAGGTACCAAGGCCCCTGACAAAGCACAGGCTTTTCCCTTGTGCTTCTTGAACTTCCTGTAAAGCGTGTCAAGAGTGCAGATTTGTATTTGGTTTACTGGATATTTAATGGACAACTGATTCTCCCACTATTGTAAGTTCCACAAGGGCAAAGACAAGCCTGATTTTAATCGCCATTGCAACCCCAGCATTCGGCATGCTGCCACCAGAGGATTCTGGGATGACCAACCCTACGCACTTGTCGAGAGTGGATTCAGCAGTCAGCCTGCCTGGATTCAAATCTTACTTTTGCCACTTACTGATTTGAGATCATCAGCAGACTATTTAATTTCTTTGCACCTCAGCTTTCTCATCCATCCAGTGGGAATGGGAGTATTTGTACTACTTTCCTTACAGGATTGTGAGGGCTAAACAAGTCAACAGGAGTAAAATGCTTAGAAGGACCTCAGCTGGAGAGTAAACTAAGTTCTCAACAATGCTAACTGTTTTAACAATCATTACTAACAGCAAATGATAAAACAATGCATTGGTGGACTGGCCTGCAAACAGAATATCTCTGTTTCTTTAGCATTCTTTTTGTTTCTAGTCTATGGCATCTTAATATCACCTTCTACTGGGGGAAAAAAAAACGTGCAGAACCCGGAACAGAATTAGCCAACATTGTCTTATTAATCCAGTGGTCTTTACTGTTCCTATAGCCACATGGGCCCTATGAGTAGTTCTTTTTTTTTTTTTTTTTT
>NW_007251860.1:668296-688319 GCF_000164805.1 Carlito syrichta
ACTCACCTCAGCCTCCCAAAGGCGCGGGATTATAGGCTGAGCCACCGAGCCCGGCTGAGTAGTTCTTAAACATCTATTCCATAAGCATTTATTTCATGTTGTTATTTTGATAACTGAGACTAATGGAAAAAAGTTCAAGTTAGAACTGGAAACATTTTGTGCTATGAAAGACCTCATGTGGGTAGAACCATCCCTTCTTTTCAGTGACCTCATGTGGGTAGAACCATCCCTTCTTTTCAGTGACTAGAAAACTGACACTAACAAAATTCCAATGACCACAAGGCTGAGAAGCAGATCCAATCCAGACCTGATGACTGACTCAGGCCCCTCTGTTTCCCTATGTCAGGTAGAGATGTTCATTTCTTACATTGTTTTATGTGATAGACAACTTCACATATTTTCTAGCATAAACTACAGATTAAATGCTTTAGGCAAACCTACTTTATTAACAGTTTTTATTTTACATTAATCTATCTTTACTCAAAGAAAAGATCAGATTTGAAGTCTTTAGAAATAATTTATTCAAGATTAAGGTAACTATGCAGAGAGGCCCGTTATTAGAGGATTCACAGTGTTATTAGCAAACAAAATTTACAATGAACACTCAGGTGTTCCACTTACTGCTTTATCTCCCAGAGCTGTTCTGATACTAAGTCTCACTTTAAAAGCATTTTCTGCATCTGCCAGAGAGAAAAAAAGAACGTGCAGTAAATGATGATAAGATCAGCTGAAACAAAGCCTCATAAATCCTAAAATGTAATGCAACTCAAATCGACAAAACATAGAACTACAAACTGCCCCAAATACTCCTGAAGGTCAAAGTGAAATCATCTTAGGTTTAACATTTTCTTTCAAATGTATTAAATAGTCCCAGCTCCAACATTCAAGCTACAACACGTCTGCAGATTTAGAAAACTAAAGAGTTATTTCAATTAATGACTTGTCAATCATTTAGAAAACTGTTCATCTATTTTTAAGTTTCAACGCTACATACCTGGTTGACAAAGTTCAGCATGAATAGCAGTCACTAGAAAAAAGAGCAGCCACAACATTCTTTCAGAGTGGAAAACACAGGCAAACTGAGAAAAAAAATCCACCCTGCACTTAAAGCTGCCTTAGCCATTCTGTGACCCGGATTAGAATATCAGAGAAACAAGCGAGCCACCACCTAAAAGGTTTAATGATTAACACCCATCATTTGGGTTAATACTTCCATAAAAACAGCCCGTCTCCTGTCAGTTATTTATAAAAAAATCTGTTTGGAAAACAGATTAGCTGTTTTTTTGCAGACTTTGCCTCAAAAGAATGTTTCCTCTGCTGACTCAAAGTCAAAATCCTCCCCCACCCCTCCTGCAATTGTCTGGCTAAGTGCATGGTAAAAAGAATTAAGTCCTGTCTGTAGGTTTTCTTGGTAAGAACTTCCCCCCTTTCCAGGGCTAAAATACCTGTTTCATAGATAGGCTATCTTAATTTGGGAAACAAACGTGATTCCTTTCTATCTCTGGTAAACAAAACATGCCCTTCTGAGAACAGTTTCCCCTGAATCTCACCACAGCAGGTGAGCATCCCAGGAGAGCTTCCACTTCAAACAAAGGGAATGGATTTGTTCAGCCCTAAGGTCTGGCACTGGTGTAAAAACAACGTTCATTATATAGAGCAGCACTGTCCCACGAAACATTCTGTGATGATGGGAATGTTCTGTATCTGTGCTGTCCAATATGGCAGCCACTAGACATAAGTGGCTATTGAGCACTCCAAATGGGGCTAGTGCTGCTGAGAAACCGAATTTTTTGTTTCAATAGGTACATTGGTCAGGGCAGCAGTATAACAGTAATGAAGAACTCCCTGCTCTGAACTAGGTTCACTGGGTTATTTCTCTAATCCTCTAAACAACCCTTCACAGCTGTTGTTTTATGGTCATCTCACATGGGAGGGAACTGAGGCTCCAGTGTTGAAGTCACTGGCAGCAACGAGAGGAGTAGAATGGGTGTCATTTTGCCAGCTGACCTGCATTTGAACACTGTCTCTACCACACTGAACCGCTCTGCATCTCTGGTCCTCATGGGTCAAAACTAAAATTACAGGAAAACCTCAGAGGTGTCTGAGGAGTAAGATAATGAGTGTAAAGGAATCTTTTCCCTGGAAGGCATTCCACAGATGTCTCCCAGAGGGTCAGTGTTGGGGCTTTCCTCTCTACCATGGTGCCTCTTCATGGATTCAGTCACCAGATTCTGCCTTATTCCTTGAAAGTCATGAGTGGCAGAATTAGATTGGGTGACCCTGATGTTAAATAGAAACATTGGATTTTCAAAGCAACACTGAGGAAAATAACAACAATGACGCTTATGGAGCACTTTGAGAGATATATCATTTCCCTCTCCTAGTACAGGTGGTATTTTGTTTATAGAACCCCTTACTGTTAGCTGAATCCCCCAAGGAAGCATTTTCTCATCTTCTTCGCCTTGGTTGCAAGAATACTAAGTCAGGAAAAGCTGTACTACAGGGATAAGCAACCAAAAGTTTGCCCAGACATTCTAGCAGTTTCACTGTTAGGTGGGATGGAAATTTCCAGAAGGAAAATTAGCTCACTTAACTAATCCCTGAACAAAATGTCAGACTAGATGAAGTCACCTTGGGAAATGTTAGACTAGATAAAGTCATCATTGGAAGGAAAAGTCAATATACATAGAGATAGAGATTATAACAAAGCATTTCATTTGCATCAAGAAACAAAGTCATGTTAGGAACATAGAAATCTGAGTCAGCTTTCCTTTAGTCCTCTGTTTCATAAAAGTGACAAAAAGAAGATGACAATTTCTCCTCTTTTCAGTTATAATTTCTCAATATTTGTTGTCCCATTTAAAAAAACAATAAAAAAAGCAAAAGAAATTCTGTATAGGCAATATAGAGAAGCAAAAAGAGAAAAGTAGAAAATACCCCAAATACCACCAGCATAGATGACCAATGTTAATATATTTTAGTAGCTGGAATTCACCTTCCTTAGTCTTGAATCTTCTTGTATGTTCTTCTGTGATGTTGTTGGTTTGACTCATTGTACTGGTGCTATCAGAACAGAGTGATGTAATGTTGGGAATAGGAAGGACCCTCGTCTTCTTCCTCACTCTAATGGAAAGGCTGCTACTCCACAGAATCTGGTGAGTTGCTTTAAAAAGGGGTATCATGTGATAGACGTGTTCTTTTACTTCTAAATACTAAAATTTATTTTATCAGTAATTGATGTTACATTTTATCTACTGCCTTTTCAGTATCTATTGCTATGACCATAAAATCTTTACCACTTGATGCCTTATATTAATAAATTTATTTACCTTGATTCAGTCCTTAGATAAACCATTTTTAAATTCCTTTTTAGAATTTATTCCTAACATTTACTTAATTATTTAAACTTTTTTATTTTAAAATTTTATTTTTGGCATAGCTGCGGAGAAAAGGTAACACTTCTACACTGTTGGTGGGAATGTAAGCTAGTTTAACCTCTGTAGAAAGCAGTGTGGCAATTTCCCCAAGAACTAAAAATTGAGCTTCCGTACAATCCAGCAATCTGTCTTCTGGGAATATACTCAGAGGAACATAAATCACTCTACCAAAAAGACATCTGCACACATATGTTCATTGTAGCACTATTCACAATAGCAAAATATAGAACCAACCCAGATGCCATTGAAAGTGGACTGGATAAAGAAAATGTACATATACATGATGAAATATTATACAGCCATAAAGAAGAAGAAAATCATGGCCTTCATAGCAACATGCATGCAGCTAGAGAGATTATCATACTAAATGAACCATCACAGAAATAAAGAACGGAATACTGCATGTTCTCATTCATAAGCAGGCCCTGATCACCGGTCACATGAGCACAAGGGTGGGATCAGCAGACGCTGGACACTGCTGGGGTCAATGGCAGGGAAGTGGGATGTCATGACAACACACTGGGTACCAGGTCCACTATCAGGGAGAGAAAGGGCCAGCTAGAAGTCCAAACATCCTGTATGCAATTTACTTATATAGTAAATCCTCACTTGTACTGCACAATTCTAAATAAAAATAAATATAATAAAATGTATCTTTAGTCTGCTGCTGGAATTAATCACTTTTTTCCTCTAGGATTTATTTATTTTTTTTTTTTGAGTTGGGGATCTTACTCTGTCACCCAGGTTGGAGTGCATTGGCATGATCACGACTCACTGCAGCCTTGACCTCCTGGGCTCCGGTGATCCTGCGCCTGGCAGATTTTTTAATTTTGGTAGAGATGAGGTCTCACTATGTTGCCCAGGCTGGTCTCAAACTCCTGGGCTCAAGCAATTCTCTCGCCTCAACCTCCTGGGCTCAGGAGATCCTTTAACCTCAACCTCCCAAGTAGCTGGGACTACAGGCATGAGCCACCACACTTGGTTAATTTTTAAAATTGTTTTTAGTACCTTTCTATGAAACATGTCATTTATGGTATCTATTTGAAGTCAAATTATTGGCAGTGTCTCATATTTGTCATTTGAACTTTTGTCTTTTGACTCACATGACAAGACCTTAAAAAGTCTGTATTTTTAATAATTTCAATTTTGGTAGCTGTTTCTTTTGCTATTGTGAAATACTTTTCTAAGAAATTACTGGAACATGGAAAAATTAAAACTAATTATAATCTGTTTAGAAAATAAGAATGAGATCATCTATATGTCTTATGTACTTCTGCATGTGTTATGTCATGTAGCCAGAACAGTACTCCAAGGAAAATTCATAGCCATAGATATTGTCACTATTCACTGAGAAAGATTAAAATATAAATGAGCCGGCCGGGCTCGGTGGCTCAGCCTGTAATCCCAGCACTTTCGGAGGCCAAGGTAAGAGGATTGCCTGAGCCCGCGGGTTCAAGATCCACCCGGGCAACTTGGCGAGACCTCATCTCTGCAATAAATCAAAAATTAGCCAGGCGTGGTAGCGCGTGCCTGTAGTTCCAGCTACTTGAAAGGCTGAGGCGGAAGGATCGCCGGAGCCCAGCAGGTCGAGGCTGTGGTGGCCGGGAGCGTGCCACTGCACTCCAGTCTGGGCGACAGAGTGAGGCTCCGACTATAAATAAATAAATAAATAAATGAGCCTATTAGCCAACTCAAGAGTTATAAAATAAGAAAACATGACCACAGGAATAAGGACTTAATAAATTTAAATAAGATTGATGAATAAAAAAACAGATAAAATAGAATTATAAATTAGATTTGAGATCTTGTTCTTTGAGTAAACAACAAAAACATGCAAAACTCTGGCAAGTATAATGCAAAATGAGAAAAATTAATATAAATACTAGAAAATATAAAGAGAACATACAATAATGTAGCTATTTTGTGGGAAACATTCTAGAAAGACCATAATACTGGAAAATCTTAACACTTAGAAACACTAATAATGCATGATAGTGCCACTGTACTCCAGTGTTGGTGACAGAGTGAGACCCTGACTCAAAAAAAAAGAAGGTACTAAAAACAAAATCATTGCTAAATAGCTTGATAGAGATCTCAATAAAATAGATGGGAAACAAAACTAAATACTAGGGTTCTAGCCTCTTAACATGCTATCTTCATTATTTTTTTACACTTTCAAAACCTTATACAAATGGAGTGTTTGTCTTGATGTACAAGTTATAAGTAATAGACTTCCAGAGGACTCATATTTGTGTAAATTGCTTCATAAAACTGCTCTTTTCAGCAGTTTCACATATGAGAGCTTAATAACTTATTAGTAACCATGGTAATGACGACAAATAAAACAGTTTCAATCATTCTGAATATGTTACTATTTGCTTCCAAATGTTCAGAGTTTAGAGAGTGTAGATTAAAAGTTCAGATTACTGTTGCTATGAGCCACACAAAAGGGCACCAAGTCTCCTGAGACAGGAAAAAGAAATTGATTTCTCCATATTTTTTTATACTCCACAACACTATTGAGAAGCGGTTTCTGGGCACATAACTATTGATCTACTGCCTGGGGTAAATAAAATATGAGATCACAGGGGAAAAACGCATGTGTGTCATTCTTCTGATTCATGGAAGATGCCTTTTAAAGTTTGTCAGAGTCATAAAAGCATGTGGGGCTATGTAGACTCCACTTCTGTGCAATAAAGCAAGAGGTAGGGAGGGCTGATGTTCCATTTAAATTTGACCCTTATTATTATCCTTCATTATTAGAAACAGCAATTTAGTAAACATATAGCATCTATAATTAGTAAACTGTAAAACCACTTCAAATGTGGCATTACTTTGTATATTTTCATAGGCTGTTGGGAAACATATCTGGCTATGTCATATTAAAATAAATCAAATAAAACTTTTCGTAACTGAACACGGAAACTTTTTCTAAGATGAAAACATTGACCATTGCCTTGCTAAGCTACGGTCTGGCCATGTGTTCTTTGAGCTACAGCCATCATCATGCTTTCCTAAGCTTTGACCCCCTCCCTTACCTTGGGGAGGTGAATCCTCACTTCCTCCTCTCTCTAATTTACTTTCTAAATAAATTATATTTTCTAACTTAAAAAAAAGAAAAACATTGCACTTTTTCAGCTAACATCTTAATGGTTCCACTTGATGATTTTCTAGAACGTATAGAATTTTGAATAAATGGGATCCTTCTGTATTAAATTGGAATAAAATTAATATACTATATAATAAATAACATCAACATTAATTAATACAATGTTTCCAGTATCATTAGGTAACAAAAATAATTTTATTCTCTTTATTTTTTTTTTTGAGTTGGAGTCTCACTCTGTAGCCCAGGCTGGAGTGCAGTGACAGGCTCATGGCCACCACAGCCTTGACCCACTGGCCTCAGGCAATTCTTCTGCCTCAGCCTTCCAAGTAGCTGGAACAGGTGTGTGACACCATGCCCAGCTAATTTTTTGATTTATTGTAGAGATGAGGTCTTGCCAAGTTGCCCAGGCTGGTCTCGAACCCCTGGACTCAGGCAACCCTCTTGCCTTGGCCTCCCAAAGTGCTGGGATTACAGGCTTGAGTCACCGCACCCAGACTCATTTTATTCTCTTTAAATCATCAGTGTTAAGATATAAGGAGAGATAAGATTTTTTTTGTCTGTTGTGGAAAAAGTCTTCTATTTTAACTAAGTGGTTTCAGGTAAGGGTGATTTTGTCCTCTGAAGGACATGTGGCGCCATCTGGAGATTTTTTTATTTTTTATTTATTTATCTTTTTTTTTTTTTAGCTGGAGTCTCACTCTGTCACCCAGACTGGAGTGCAGTGGCCACTCCCAGCCACTGCAGTCTCGACCTGCTGGGCTCCGGCGATCCTTCCGCCTCAGCCTTCCAAGTAGCTGGAAGTACCCCACCCGGCTAATTTTTGACTTATTGTAGAGATGAGGTCTCGCCAAGTTGCCCAGGCGGGTCTCGAACCTGCTGGCTCAGGCAATCCACTCGGCTCAGGCAATCCACTCACCTCAGCCTCCCAAAGCGCTGGGATTATAGGCTGAGCCACCGAGCCTGGCTGATTTTTTTTATTTTTGAGTCAGGGTCTTACTCTGTCACCCAGGCTATAGTGTAGTGGCACAATCACTACTCACTGCAGCTTTGACCTCCTGGACTCAGGCAATCCTTCAGCCTCAGCCTTCTGAGTAGTTGGGACTACAGGCATACACCACCATGCCGGGCTAATTTTTTTATTTTTAATTTTGTAGAGACAAGTTCTCTCTATGTTGCCCAGGCGTGAGCCACTGCACCTAGCTAGAGGTTTTTTTGTCTGTTTGTTTTTGGGTTTTTTTGGTTTTTTGTTTGTTTCGAGATAGGGTCTTACACCATCACCCAGGCTGGAGTGCAGTGGCAGCATTCCCAACTCACTACAGCCTTGACTTCCTGGGTTCAAGTAATCCTCCCACCTTAGCCTCCTCAGCCTTCCCAGCCTCCTCAGCAGCTGGGACTACTGGGACTACAGGTGCCCTCGCCTCCCACGTGGTAGTTTTTTGGGGGGTTTTTTGGTAAGAAATGCGTCTCACTATGTTGCCCAGGCTGGTCTCAAACTCCTGGACTCAAGTGATTCTCCCACCTTGGCCTCCCCAGAGTGCTGGGATTACAGATGTGAGCTACCACGCCCCAGCCTGAAGATATTTTTGGTTGTCAGAAATGGCAGAGGAGAGGAGTGTTACTGGCATCTAGTGGGTAGAGTCCAGGGATGCTGTTAAACACCCTACAAATGTTAAACACACACACACACACACGCACACACACGCACATCATTTAAGTCTATTACTGGTACTACATTTCGCAAAGCCTAAGATAGAATAATCCACACACGGGAGAACAGGGGATATGAAAGAAATGTGTGTGTATAAAAGTAAGCATGCTATAAGATTATAACATCATCTGTGCTATATTCTGAAATTTGTATTAAAATAAGCTCATCCATCTTTTTTAGTAAGATGGCAAATAAGAAATAATCATCTTTTTGATTTTGGGGGCCCTGGGTACATAATGGGCTGCCAGTCTAACAGCCCATGATTAATAAATAAAGGGCACATTGGAAACTCGTTGTCACAGAATGCCCTTCTTGCCTCCCATTGTTCTTCTCCTTGTCATTTACAAAGAAGTCATTCCCACATTGAAATCTTCATTAGCCCTCCAGGACCAATGTCAAAAAAAACTAAACTCTATCCTCTTAAGATCTGAACCCAACTTGGCTTTTCAGATGCATCTACACTGATACTCCCGCCCCCACCTCCTTTGAGCCACTCTATCAGTGAATTCCTAAAAGTCATCTTGTCCTACCTCTGTTATTTGTGTATTTATTTTCACAAGATTTCCTTAGCTTGATTTCTGTGAGCTTTCATGTTTTACCTTTAAATATTTTAGCCATTGTTCCAGGTCTATCTTGAGTATCATCACCTCCTTTGATAAACCTTTCTTTTGCTTTTGTTGTAGAGTTTAGAATCGATTTGTCAAATCCAGTAACTTTCATATGCTTTCTCCAGTGATCCCATAGCTTTTCATTCACATTCGTACATGCAACTATTGCCAACATGATTGACAACAAAATTTTAAGTTCCTGGAGGGCAGGCACTATATTTGGTTCATTTTTACATTTCTCATAACCTAAGAATATAGATAGTCTAAGAAAACTTAATTGGCCGGGCTCGGTGGCTCAGCCTGTGATCCCGCGCTTTGGGAGGCCAAGGTGAGTGGATTGCCTCAGCCTGCAGGTTCGAGACCCGCCTGGGCAACTTGGCGAGACCTCATCTCTGCAATAGAATTTAAAAAATCAGCCAGGTGTGGTAGCACGCGCCTGTAGTTCCAGCTACTTAGAAGGCTGAGGCGGAAGGATCGCTGGAGCCCAGCAGGTCGAGGCTGCGGTGGCCGGTGACAGAGAGAGACTCCAACTTCAAAAAAAGAAAAAAAAGAAAAGAAAACTGAATTGACTAATTTGAACTCAAGTTCTTTCTTTATTCTATTTTATTTTATTTTTTTGAGTCAGAGTCTCAGTCTGTCGCCCAGGTTGAAGTACAGTGGCACACTCACAGTCACTGCAGCCTCGACCTGCTGGGCTCAGGAGATCCTTCCACCACAGCCTTCCAAGTAGCTGGAACTACAGGCATGTGCCACCACACCTGGCTAAATTTTTTAAAAATTATTTATTGTAGAGACAAGCTCTCGCCAAGTTGCCCAGGCTGGTCTTGTACCTCTGAGCTCAGGCAATCCTCTCGCCTCTACCTCCCAAAGTGCTGGGATTACAGGCGTGAGCCACTGCGCCCAGCCTGAACTCAAGTTCTAATAAACTTGAGACTGTGAAACTGAAATACCATGAAGAACACTGCAATTCTTTTTTTTGCATTCCTGGCCCTAGAAAAACAATTTCCAGTGTTTCCACTCCCATACCTTATGCCCTGCTTAAAATGAGAAAATCATATAAAGCTAAGATATTCAAAAAGCTCATCAAATTTTGCAGGTTAATCAATAGCCATAACCATTATGAACTTTGTCTTATTCTTCACAAGTTAACATTTTTTTACTTCAGAGAAAGTTAATCACTACTGCTTGGAAATAAAAATTAATTCAGACAAGCCAAGTGAACATAACCCTGCTAACTTTATATTCCTAAGGTGGGAGTTGAAAGGAGTTTCTTAAACGGGATGTTTGCATATCTGTGTCTCATCTTGTGCATGGAGACCAATACTTTATCATGAGTCCCATGTAGTAAAAGCAAGACTTTCCTGGCATTCCTTCCTAGATATTGAGCTGTTTCTAATATTGCTCAGGTGTAACAGTTTTCTTATGGTTTTGGCCAGTCACGATTTTTTTCTAGACTATAAGGATTGCAGCCATGCTCTATAGAGTAGTATTTTCCATCCTTATTCATCTATTTGGCTGTTGGATGTCACTTACTCACATTTAGCCCTGACTATTGGCAGGCAGTTTCCTTGCCAGCCTCTATAAAGATGAGTGGGTGAGCATTAGGACATGAGTGGGTGGGCATTAGGACACGTAATTTTTAGGTTACATGCTCTCATTTTCATAGCAGAATCTTTACCCTCATTCTTGTTGACATAAAAAGACATATGAATTATTATAATATTATCTCAGAATTTCTACTCCTAAATTTTGGCCACTGATGGCCTTGAACCCTCTACTGTCTGAAATTCATCAAAAATCTTATAAAGAGAAATATTTCTGTTGACTATCTAAAAGATGTGCACAGGAGACCCCTATTACTACAAATTAGAAAGGCCAGGAGCCGGGCTCGGTGGCTCAGCCTGTAATCCCGCGCCTTTGGGAGGCTGAGGTGAGTGGATTGCCCGAGTCCGCGGGTTCGAGACCCACCTGGGCAGCGAGACCTCATCTCTACAATAAATCAAAAAATCAGCCGGGCGTGGTAGCGCGCGCCTGTAATTTCGGCTACTCGGAAGGCTGAGGCGGAAGGATCGCCGGAGCCCAGCAGGTCGAGGCTGCGGTGGCCGGGAGCGGCCACTGCACTCCAGTCTGGGCAACAGAGTGAGACTCCAACTCAAAAAAAAGAAAAAAAAAAGAAAGGCCAGATAGGTTGTTGTTTGCAGCCACATCCTCACCCTTGTACCCGCGACATTGTTTTTTCCTTCTGAGCATAGACTCAGCCACAGAACTCCTCAACTCAGTCAGCTAATGTGAATGAATGAATGAATAATGTGAATGGATGAGAATTGACATGCAAGTTGAAACTTACTTGCCATTCTGGTGAAAGATGATCTAAATAGTACCTTGGATTCAGTCAGACCATTGTGTCAGCTGAACAGGAAAATTTGGATGGTTCATAAAATTGATTTAGTATCCTGTGCTTTGTGGTTGTCTAACAGTTTCCATTGAGAGGATCTGGGTGTAACTCCTCATGACACTTAGTTCCCGTTCAGCTCACAGAATAGTACTGATGAGGAATCAGGAGTTCCCTCAGGGCTAAAAACCAAGAAAAATGATGATTCTCAAAAACAAAATCCTGATTGATTTTTATGAACACTGTAAAACCTTAAAATGATTGTAATTTTGGCTCAAGCCTGTAATCTGAGCACTTTGAAAGGCCCAGGAAGAAGGATTGCTTGATCCCAGGAGTTCAAGGCCAGCCTAGGCAACATAGAGAGAACTCGTCTCTACAAAAAATTTAAAAATTAGCCAGGTGTGGTGGCATGCACCTGTAGTCCCAGCTACTTGGGAGGCTGAAGTGGAAGGATTTGCCTGAACCCTGGAGGTAGAGGCTGTGGTGAGCCATGATTGTGCCACTGCACTACAGCCTGGGCAACAGAGACCCCGACTCAAAAACCAAAGTATTATTTCCTCTTTTCTAAGGCCATTTGGAAGTTTAACATCAAACCCCTTGCCCACCTTCAACAACAAAAAAGTATGGTGTCCATACCTGAGTGGTCATTTTATCATTGACTACATTATTTATTCTCCTTTTGTGAATTTCCTCTTTGGTTCCTTAAAGTGTAACTACTTCTTTAACATAGTGTTGTCTATATTTTGGTAAGCTACCTTAACTCATTTGTAGAAGAAGGTGAGGCCGGGCTTGGTGGCTCAGCCTGTAATCCCAGCACTTTGGGAGGCCGAGGCGAGTGGATTGCCTGAGCTTGCGAGTTCGAGACCCATCTGGCCAACTTGGCAAGACCTCATCTCTATAATAAATCAAAAATTAGCCAGGCGTGGTAGCACATGCCTGTAGTTCCAGCTACTTGGAAGGCTGAGGCGGAAGGATCTCCAGAGCCCAGCAGGACAAGGCTGCGGTGGCCGGGAGTGTGCCACTGCACTCCAGTCTGGGCGACAGAGTGAGACTCCAACTCAAACAAAAAAGAAGAAGGTGAAGTATAACTAATGCTGTACAAATCAATGCTAATTTATACAGGCATTGGTCTGATTTCTTTGTGTGTTTATTTTTTCAGGCAAAACAATGACTGGCATTTTAAGCATTTCATATAAATGAGTAGAGTTCTCAGATCCAGGGTGAGGTTAATTAAAATTTTCTTTTGAAAATTGGAGCTGACAAAAACAAACATTAGGAAAAGGATACCCTATTCAACAAATGATGCTGGGATAACTGGCTAGCCATATTCAGAAAAATGAAGCTGGATCTCTACTTATCACCATATACAAGAATTAACTCAAATTGGATTAAAGACTTAAACATAAGACTCCCAACTATAAAAATTTTAGAAGATAACCTAGGAACACTGTCTGGACATCAGCAAAGGCAGTGAAGACTAAAATTGACAAGTGGGACTTATCAAGTTAAAAAGCTTCTGCACAGCAAAAGAAACTATCAACAGAGAAAAGAGATAACCCACAGAATGGGAACAAATATTTGCAAACGATGTCTCCAACAAAGGTCTAATATCCAGAATCTATAAGGAACTCAAACGAATCGACAGGAAACAACAAAACAAAACAAATAATCCCATTAAAAAGTGGGCAAAGGACATGAACAGACATTTCTCAAAGGAAGACATACAAGCAGCCAACAAACATGAAAAAATGCTCAACATCACTAATCATCAGATAAATACAAGTCAAAACCACAACAAGATACCATCACACACTAGTCACAATGACTACTATTAAAAAGTCACACAGATGCTGGCATGGTTGCAGAAAAAAAGGGAATGTTATGTACACTGTTGGTGGAAATAGAAGCTAGTTCAACTCCTATGGGAAGTAGTTTGGAGATTTCTCTAAGCACTAAAAATGAATTTACCATTTGACCCAGTAGTACCACTACTGAGTTTATACCCAAAGGAGCATAAACCATTCTACCCAAAAGACACCTGCACTCATATGTTTTTTGCAGCACTATTCACAAAAGCAAAAACATAGAACCAACCTAGGTGATCAAAAGTGGGCTGGATAAAGAAAATGTACATAAACACCACAGAATACTATCCAGCCATAAAAAAGAACAAAATCCTGTCATTTGAACAAACATAGATGCAGCTGGAGGCCATCATTCTAAGCAAATTATCACAGAAACAGAAAACAATACATGTTCTCTTTCATAACTGGGAGCTAAACACTGGGCACACATAGGCACAAGGATGGGAATAACAGACTCTGGGGACTACTAAAGGGGGAAGGGAGGGAGGGGGAATAAATGTTGAAAAATCACCCCTTGGGTACCATACTTACCACCTGGGGAGCGGGTTCAATATAAGCCCAAACCTCACTATCATGCAATAGACCAACGTAACAAACCTGTATAGGTACCCCTTGAATCTAAAATAAAATAAAAGCAAAATAACAAAACGTTTAAAACTTTTTTATTTTTATTTTTTTTGAGTTGGAGTCTCACTCTGTCGCCCAGACAGGAGTGCAGTGGTCGCTCCTGGCCACCGCAGCCGCGACCCACTGGGCTCCGGCGATCCTTCCACCTCAGCCTTCTAAGTAGCGGGAACTACAGGTGGATGCTACCACGCCCGGCTAATTTTTTATTTTATTGTAGATATGAGGTCTCGCCAAGTTGCCCAGACAGGTCTCGAACCCGCGGGCTCAGGCAATCCATTCACCTCAGCCTCCCAAAGCACGGGATTACAGGCTGAGCTACCGAGCCCAGTTAAAAAAAATTTTTTTAAGAAGAAAATTGTTTTTTACTCTGTGTTTCTTCTAGCTCAAGCATTTTGTTTCCACTGTCTTCAAGGCAGAAATGGATGGAAGGTAAGGAGAGAAGGGAACTTTCACACTTTATAAGTGAACATAAAATCATAATTGCTGGCATATGTGGAATTATATGTAGCAAATCTTACTGCCAGGGAGGCAAAAATTGTAATTCTAAATACAAGTGAAAAGGGCTTAGTTTTTTATTTTCTTTTCTTTTTTTTTTTTTCAGTTGGAGTCTCACTCTGTCACCCAGGCTGGAGGGCAGCGGCCTGCCTCTTGGCCACCGCTGCCTCAACCTGCTGGGCTCCGGCGATCCTTCCGCCTCAACCACGCCCAGCTAATTGTTGATTTATTGTAGAGACGGGTTCTCGTCAAGTTGCCCGGGTGGGTCTTGAACCCCCGGGCTCAGGCAATCCACTCGCCTCGGCCTCCCAAAGTGCTGGGATCACAGGTTGAGCCACTGAGCCCGGCCAAAAAGGGCATACTTTCAGTGAAGGTTTACTGTGAACAGGGACTTTAGTAAGTACTGTGAAAATGGCTTCCTATATTTGCTGTCCCAAAATATCCCTACTAATTGGATCAAAAGACCATTTTTTTTTAACTGTCTCATTTCTTATCCCATCCAAACTCAAGTTGGGGAACTTCAGCCTATAATCTCCTTGAGGCTTGTCTTATTTCTTACCGGAACATAGTACTTAATTAATCCGTTTTGAATGAATGAGTGGCTAATGGAAAGTATCCTTCTTCCAGGAGTGCCCTTTCAGAGGTTTGGGTGGGGGGGAGCTGGAAAAGACCTTTTCTTTTCTTTTCTTTTTTTTTTTTGTGGACACATATTTGTAAATGGAGTAAGAATAATCTTGGAGCAGGGGGCTGCAAGCAGAAGTCTAAGTGTGGTGATGTCTCGACAGGCCCTAGACAGCAAAAGGGCACCAGGTACCCCGGAAAGGTCATTGAGAGGACACATCAGGAAGTAGAGGAGTGTGCTTACTCCACGCATCTGCCTAACACTTAAAATCTGCTGAGAGGCTGTTCCAGTCGGTCCCCACGTCGGGTTAGAGGACATGAAACTTAACTGGAAGGAACACTGTTCAAGCACTGGTCCACCAATTCAGTTTCTCACCCGAATTATGCTTAACGAGTTGTGGTGTTTAGAGCTGGGAGAAACATGAAGAGTCATTTTTTAGAGTAGGATCAGGGCTCTGCAGGCTTATTTCACTGTATAAATACCGCTGACGTCTGGCTCCGGGACCTGAATAATTCTCCCGGCCGACTTGTAGGACCCTTCAGCTCCTGCGTGTATTTCCAGGACCAGATCGTGAACCTAGAGAGAGCGAGCAGGGGACGTGGAACTGGCAAGGAAGGTTTTACCGGAAAGGAATCGAATGTGGGTGGCCTGGGAACGTATTGGTCCAGGACAAATACAGATAAGTGCGCATGCGCGGGATAAGTGTGTCCAATGAGAATCGGACAATCGTGGTATGTGGCCTGAGAGGACAGCCAGGATTGGCCAGAACAAGGGGTGTAACTAGCAAGAGGGAAGGGTTGTGTGACGCGGCCCTGAGGGGCCTGGTCAGAGGGGAGGGAAGGGGCTTGGCCTCCGTGGGAATGTCCCCGCCAATGAGGAACGGAGGCGTGGCCTGGGCATATCGCAGGGGCGTGACTTGAACGAGTGGGCCTTACTCAAGTGTGAAGGGCGTGGCGTGCTCGCTCGTAGGGTGTAAAGAAGATGATCGAATTCGGGGGAAGGGTGGTCCCGGGCGCAGGGCAGAAGAGTTTCCAGAGTGGAGAGCAGGGTCGTGGACACAAGAGAGGGAGGTTGATGGGCAGGATGAAGAGATGACCGCGGGGATGTAAAATGAACTGGGTTCAGGGGCGTGAAATGGGCGGAGCGTGGAGGGTTAGCCATGGAGAGGGAGGCCGTGGAGTAGTGACAGGAAAGACAGGTGGCGCGAAACAAGAAAGAGGGCCATGCCATAGGCGGAGCGCAGAGAAGTGCCTCAAACGTGGGGGCGCGGCCCGTACGTGAGGGCGTGCCTTGTTGCTCTCGGTGGAATAACAAAGATGGTGGATCAGGCAGAGGCGGGGCAGGTTAGCGTGCAGGCGCGTAGCTGCCGGGGGAGGCTCGTGGCGGCGAGAGGAGAGCCTATGCAGGGAGCAGGGGCGGACCTAGTTCGAGCAGGGCAGAGAGAAGGTGCGGACTCCGGCACTGGGATCGTGGTCATAGCAGGATTTAAGGCTTTGTTGGGGATTTAGGCCGGCCTGATGGGGGCGTGGCTTGGATTAGCAAAATGTCGTCCTCCGACGTGCAGCGCGTAGCGGGACGTAAGGGGCGTGGTCAAGATGGCTGCGCGCAGTAGTTCCTTGGGTACCTGGGACGAGCTACGAGGGTTCGGCTCAGGGGAATTGCTGGGGTAAGGGTGGCCGGGGGCGCGACGTTCCAGAGAGGAGAGAAACTTATGCCCTTCCCACACACACGACCAGGCCCCGCTCTGGGCCCCGGAGCCGGCGATACTCTTGGCCTCGCGAGGATGGCTGGGATCCAGGCGGTGCTTCTCTGAGGAATGGAGGCTGGAGGGTGGTGGCGGGAAATAACCCCTTCCCCATTCCTTCCACTGTGGGAGTCCCCAGACACCCTCTTAGGATTCAGTCTGTTTGAAGATAGAATGGCTGCCCCAGAGACTTCAGGGGATGAGGGGTGTGCACTTCTAGAAACTGAAGCGCAGCAAGGTGGGACTGCATTGTTAATTCTCCCACCTGACTATGCTAAGTATATGGACAGACTCACAGCCACCCCCAGGGAAGGGGATCCACAGCACAGTTGTTTCTCGTGGGTAAATCTGAGCTTTCTCCATTCCCCAGTTACTTCTTCTATCCTTTTTCTTTTGTGCCCCGCCCTAGAGCTGTAGGCAAGGAACCTCCAAAATACAAACATTATTGGTGACTGGGATTATTCAGCTTTAAATACTACTGCTTTAAAGCTGCTAGAAACCCGTTACTATTAACATCAGTGATTTTTGTTGGAAAGCTTGATTGAGAAAGTTAATATGTGTACACACTAATTTGTATAAAATGTGTTTCCTGGTAGCCTCTAAGAAGCATATTGCTTTTTGCTTCCTTTCTTCCTTTACTGATATCTGGCTATTTCCACACTGCTGGTTAAAAGTCTGGCTGAAGTGCGGAGAATAGTCAGAAATCTGGCTAGAGAAGCTCTGCCTCTGTGCATTTCTCAGAGCGGTCGCCGTTCCCAGCCTGCATCGGAGCCCCCAGTGAACCAACGTTCAACCTACCCATTCTCTTCAGGAACCTGATGAAGAGCTACACTTTTTTTGAATGTTTTTGAAAATGAAAACCTTTCTAGGGCTTTTTTCTTTCTTTTTTTTTTTTTTTTTTGAGTTGGAGTCTCACTCTGTTGCCTAGACTAGAGTGCAGTGGCCCACTCACGGCCACCCCAGCATTGACCTGCTAGGCTCCAGCGATCCTTCTGTCTCAGCTTTCCAAGTAACTGGAACTACAGGCACGCACCCTGCTAATTTTTTTGATTTATTATAGAAATGAGGTCTCGCCAAGTTGCCCAGGCTGGTCACGAACCCATGGGCTCAGGCAATGCTTTCACCTTGGCCTCGCAAAGTGCTGGGATTACAGACTTGAGCCCAGCGCCCAGCTAGGCTTTTTTCTTTCACTCAGATATTTTTGTTTTTGAGTCAGGGTCTTGCTCTGTCACCCAGGCTGGAGTGCAGTGGCACTATCATGGCTCACCACAGCCTTGACCTCCTGGGCTCAAGGGATCCTTCTGCCTCAGCTTCCTGAGTAGCTGGGACTTCAGGTGTGTACCACTACGCCCCTAGCTAATTTTATTTGTTTGTTTGTTTTTTGGTGTGTTTATCCATTTATTTATTTATTTATTTATTAGAGACAAGATCCCAGTATGTTGCCTGGGCTAGTCTCAAACTCCTGGGCTCAAGCAATCCTCTTGCCTTGGCCTCCCAGAGGGCTGAGATTACAGGTGTGAGCCACTGTGCCCAGCCAATTCAGATATTTTTAAATCAGTACCTGGGCTGGAATTCATCAAAAGGCCAAAAGCAGTAAAGGCACCATTCTCTTTGCCTGTACACACTTGTCCTGCTTTCCCTGGAACCAGACAAAAAGGCTGCTACTGCTCACAGTTGGAATGCTGTAAAGACTGAGTGAATGTGAGTAAATATGAATATCAGGGAAACCTGATGGAAAGAGGGAAATGCATGGTAGTTCATTGACCGCACTGGGGCAGTTAATAGCAGCACACAAAACAGGTGTAAGAAATGTATTTTGAAACCTTTGTCCACCCCTGATTGGGACCATGCTTTCAGGGAAGAATGAGTGAGAGGAGGAAGTTAAACTTTCTTAAGACATGACAACATAATCTCTAATTTAAATTTCAGGAAATTGCTAAAGCTGGCTTCCTTTTGAGGTGAGAAAAATGAGGAAACAATCTTATGACAATTAGGGAATTTTTCAATACTTTTGCTGTCTATTTTGTGTAGGTATAAGTGGCATAATCTGGCAGAATTCAAACTATGAGAAATTTAATAAATGATTTGTGAATGATTTTAAACTACCAAACTACCTTTCTCATACACTTTTTTTTTTTTTTTTTTTTTGAGTCAGAGTCTCACTTTGTTGTCCAAACTGGAATGCAGTGGCACCCTTGGCCACTGCAACCTCGACCTTTTGGGCTCAGGCGATCCTTCTGTCTCAGCCTTCCAAGTAGCTGGAACTACAGGCATGCACCACCACACCCAGCTAATTTTTTTATTTATTGTAGAGACGAGGGCTTGCCAAATTGCCCAGGCTGATCTCGAACGCCTGGACTCAGGCAGTCCTCTCTCCTCAGCCTCTCAAAGTCCTGGGATTACAGGCATGAGCCACTGTGCCCAGCCTCTCATACACTTCTAAGTCTGCAAAACAGCAGAAAAGGAGCATGATAGTAAAATCTAAGCATACATAAATAGTGATAACAAAGGACATACAGTACAGAAGGCTAAAATGTAACCACATGTGGTATTTACATGTAAATTTGAATGCGTTAACATTTTGTAGCCACATGTGGCTGCTTAACATTTTGGACATTTCCATCTTCAGGAAAAGTTTATTTGACAACACTGATCTATATTATAACTTGACTGTGTTACAGAGTTTTATTCGTTTTCTAATTAATTTTGAGGAACCAAAGCCTGGAGAGCAATTGTTTGAAAAGGCTTGTTTGTAGTGTCTTCCCAAGAAATCTGATATAGGCTGGGATGTCCCAGATGGTGTTGTCTTTCATTAACTTTCAAATAACCTTGGGAAACAATGGGATTAAGAACCCCATGGAATTGAATTAATGACCTCAGGGTTATCTTAAGCTACCTGGGACTGACAAGTAGCCCTGGAACTGACCACCAGGAAATGTGGACCTTAGATCTCCTGTGCTGATAACTGCATGTGTATCCTGTGGGTAATGGATTCAGCCAGTATCCAAGTGCCTTTAACAGCCCTGATGCTCTACTGAGGTGATTTGTGATTCTGTGAGCATCCTCAACAAAGTCACCTGGAGGGTCGCTGTGTATGACATTACTGCACTAAGGCCAAGGCATTCAAGATGGTCTTCAGTTACATGAGGAAGTAGCAAACCCCTCATAAAAAGGCAGTACATAGCAAGGGACCAGATACAAAGCAAATGAGGTTATAGAGCGACACTGTCCTATAGATAGTGCGAGTCGCGTAGGTAATTCTACATTTTCTAATAGTCACTTTAGAAAAGAGGAAAAGGGCCGGACTTGGTGGCTCAGCCTGTAATCCCAGTGCTTTGGGAGCCCGCGGGTTCGAGACCCACCTGGGCAACTTGGCGAGACCTCATCTCTACAATAAATCAAAAATTAGCTGGGCA
>NW_007251860.1:688390-689142 GCF_000164805.1 Carlito syrichta
GCCTCTGCCCCCCAGTCTGGGTGACAGAGTGAGACTCCAACTAAAAAAAAAAAAAAAAACAGGAAAATAAATAGGTAAATAATTTTAGTAATGTATTTAATTCAGTATGTCCAGGATAGGATCACTTTCACATACAGTCAATAAAACAATTATTAATGAATTTACATTCTCTACTTTACACCAAGTCTTCAAAGTCTGGTGGGTGTTTTACACTTACAGCACCTCTCACTTAAGACTGACCAAGGGGAGCAGCATGGGAACCTCAGAGTTTGGGAAGAGTGAGAAGAAATGAGATTAGATAAGTGAGTTGGGTTAAATAGGAAAACCTGAGCACTTGGACGTGGAAGTTACAAGCTGAGGTATTGACTTTAGCACAGGAGCAACGCGACGAAGGTGGTAATTCAGCAAAACTGCCAAGTGGCAGAACTCAGGAGTAGAGGAGTAGAGGGGCCTGAGAGAGGAGAAAAAGCCACCAGTAGAAGGCTTTGTGTAAAGTCTGGGGCGGAGGGGTTTGAACTAGGCTGCTGGTTATGGGCAAGGCAAGGAAGAGATAAACCCAAAGGATTCCTAAAAAAAAAAATTAGCTGGGCTCAGTGGCTCAGCCTGTAATCCCGCGCCTTTGGGAGGCTGAGGTGAGAGGATTGCCTGAACCCGCGGGTTCGAGACCCGCCTGGGCAGCGAGACCTCATCTCTACATAATCAAAAATCAGCCGGGTGTGTAGCGCATGCCTGTAATTCCAGCTACTTGGAAG
>NW_007251860.1:689162-694031 GCF_000164805.1 Carlito syrichta
GGCTGCAGTGGCCGGGGGCGGCCACTGCACTCCAGTCTGGGTGACAGAGTGAGACTCCAATTAAAAAAACAAAAAAAAAATTAGGTGGTGATCAGTGGGCTAATAGGAAATAAAGCAAAATGGAGAAGCAAACCTCTTTCTTTACTCATTCTATCCACAAGTAGTGATTGAAAGCCAGCTGGCTTGCAGAGTGGTGGGGGAGGCAGATAATTAAGCATATATACATACAGTTGTAATTATACTCATGTTATACTTTTGTGAAGGAGAAAATCAGCGCTTTAATTAAGAAATTATAATCCAAGGAGATCATGTCATAAGAGAGTAGTCAGAGAGGCGAGGAGGTGATAGTTAAGCCAATAATAGGAGCCAACACCTGGGTAATGAGGGGAAATTGATTCCAGCAAAGGAGAAGGATCAGTAAGTGAGTGGTTAAGGCAGAAATGAGCTTTCCACACTTTGTTTTGTACTTTTTAGAGACAGGGTCTTGCTCTAAAGACCCTGTCATCAAGGCTGGAGTGCAGTGGCATGATCATAGCTCACTGAAGCCTCAAACTTTTGGACTCAAGCAATCCTCCCACTTTAGCCTCCGGAGTAACTAGGACTACAAGCTTTAAATGCCGTGCAGCCAGAGCTTTCCAACTTTAAAGAGCCGTCTAGGCTGGATAAAGAGGTGGTGCAAGCATAAAGTAAATCAAACCTAGGATTTGTTATATAAAGAAAAACTAAGACCAAGTATATCTTCACCTCAAAATCTAAAGAAATTATTCTGCTCATCAGTGACAGACCATTGACACCTTTTTAGTGACAGTTTGCTTATTTAAACCATGATATAGTAATGAACTCTATTTCGCTTTCTACGTTTAGTAAAAACTTGAAAATAAAGCTCTTAATACCTCATACAGCCAGCTCACATCCCAATCTGAGCTCCCACTGGAAACACTGCTTCTCCAAGCCAGAAGTTGTTGGGGAGAGCTGCGGAGGCAGCTGGAGCTCTGTTCTCTCCCGCAGGGATACCACTTAGACTTTGGTATTGACTGAGTGAGTAACAGTTATCTTCCAACCCCTACGGGCTGGGGCAGCACAAGGGCTAGGCTTGACGGTTGCCAGGTTTGCCTGCTCCCCGCCTGGGATGCCCCTGCTCTGGGCCTCTCATTTCTTTTCGTTGGTTTATGTTTCAGTGCATCTTTAATTTGTAAAGAAATAAAATAAATGAAGACGTATAAAAGAAAGAAAGAAAATAAAGCCTTTGCTAGAACACTTAATCATCTTCCTGTTTTGAGGGAAAGTATAACAACTTCCAGGAAGTCATTTCAATCTGTATTTTGTTAAAATGGCGGAAGCTGAGGGGAAGGGAAAAAAAAAAGTGTGAGATTATCTTTAGCAAAACAAGCCCTTGGCAAAAAGCTGGCTTCAATGGGGGATAGTGACCAAGATACCTCTGTCTCAGTGGGTTAGATTGTCTAACCTAGATGATTTGGGTTAATAAAGGAGGAGGTGAATGGGAGGAAAGAAACCCTTCTGGAAGCTGAACATGTAAACAGAAGGGCATAAATTGATCATGTAAAGAGCAATT
This sequence comes from Carlito syrichta, assembly GCF_000164805.1. Classification (NCBI taxonomy): domain Eukaryota; kingdom Metazoa; phylum Chordata; class Mammalia; order Primates; family Tarsiidae; genus Carlito; species Carlito syrichta. The sequence continues at coordinate 690,736 of NW_007251860.1, forward strand.
GAAGGAATAGGCCTGGTTTTCTTGAACTGGCGTGTGCATGGATGTGAGAGTTGATACTTTCCATTTCCTAAAGGAAGCAGAAAATCGTTAAAGGTGACCAAGGGCATCGTCTTAGGGACCTGGTCATCATTCCAGTTCTTCCCTGCTCTTCACAGGATACCCTCATTAATTGGCTTTGAAGGATGTGAATTTCAAATTATCAGCCACAGTCAGTGTCTCAAAGGGGAAGGTGTATGCTCTCTTTGTGCCAGGAATCTTTGAAATGAAATCAGGGCCTTTCAGGAGCTTTCTAGAAGGAATCTGCATTCTGATCAGAATGAAATTGAAATTTCATATTATATCATATTGAAATATTGTACTACTACAAATGCATTTCCTATTTTTGGCTTCTGAAACAAAATTCTTGTTCTGTAAAGAAGTTATTTTATACTGGGAAAAACAAATTAACATTGGGTTCAAATCTCTTTAGAAATAAAAGGATACTGTTATGGGAAGAAATAAAAGGGAAAAAAGAACACTCTGAGTTTCCGTAGACCTGGATTTCTCGATTTAGGAATTATTGACCTTTGGGGCAGATAATTCTTTACAGTGGTGGCTCCTTCCTGTGCTTTGTAGACTGTTTAGCAGGATTTCTGGCACTAGATGGCACTATTACCCTCCCTCAGTTATGACAATCAAAAAATGTCTTTAGACATTGTCAAATGTCCTCTTGGCAGAGTCCCTCTCCTTGTTGAGAACACTAGTCTGGACACTCCCAGGAGAGTTCAATGTGTATACTGCTGGGGCACTTCCCCCCCCCAAATAAAATAAAATAAAAAAGCTAAGGTTTTAACTTCAAAGCTCAGTGGCTCAGCCTGCAATCCCAGCGCTTTGGGAGGCTGAGGTAAGTGGATTGCCTGAGCCCGCGGATTCGACAGCCGCCTGGGCAACTTGGTGAGACCTCATCTCTACAAAAAAATCAAAAATTAGCTGGGTGTGGTCGCGCACGCCTGTAGTTCCAGCTACTTGGAAGGCTGAGGCAGAAGGATCGCCGGAGCTCAGCAAGTTGAGGCTGCAGTGATCAGGAACGTGCCACTGCACTCCAGTCTGGGTGACAGAGTGAGACTCCAACTCAAAAAAAAAAAGATTTTAACTTCCATCTTTGGGCATCTACTGAAGCAGGAGAAATATCTTCTCTGTCAGATTAAATCAGAATCAGTTTTCTGTTTTTTGTGGAAGTAGAATGATGCTACCATATGCTGGGGATTTGACTGGGTAACAAAACATCTCCCTTAGTCATATCCTTAGATTCATTCTTAGCAGTGGAGCAAGATGCAGAGGGTTGTTGGAAATGCTTTCTAGTTATGTTTCTCTTAGTTTTCCTGTTTGTCTTGATTCTACCCATCTGTGCGACTTCTAAATGACAGGTAACTGAACCACCTCAAATGGATATATGTGGGTTCTGATTACACATGAATGTCTCAACAGGCCTATCTATGTTATGAGTAAGTCTGCTGATATTTATCAGGGACTTGATTCAGAGACCTGATGCTTGACTCTGTGGAAGAAAACCAGCATCAGCGATGTCATCAGTGCCTATGTGGGATGAATTGTTTGTGTACACCTTAATAGATAATGTACACATGCATGTGACACACCACAAACTCCAGGGACTTTAGCAATGCTGATATTCTCCCCAGGTTCTGTGGAATGACTGCCTAGTCCTCAGAGTCTGCTTATATAAGAGGTGAACTCAGCATGCACACTTAGTGGGGTGAGCATTATCTGGGATGCGGGCTACACAAGCTTTATTTCTACTAGCTAACCAATCAAAAACTGACAGTGCTTTCCAAAAGTTCTTCTCCTATTCCTTTCTTGCAAAAAAGTCTGTTAGTGAAAATCGAATTAATTTGTCATTGTATTTAAAGCTGGTTTGAGGATTGGGGCTTGGGAAATTATCAATGAAGGAAATGAACTCATTTGTGAATAGCTTGTTTCCACATGGCTCTAATCTCCATGCATTGTACTGTTATCACAGGACGGGTTATACTTGTTTAGATGAACTTAGTAGGCAGACTGAGAAGTGTTGGTTTTTCAAAATGACAGACTGTTGTTCCTCTGCCAGTTGCTCTCTGACCTGCCTTTATCCTCTGATTTAGTCTATTGATTAAGACCCTGAATGACTAATTTCTAAAGCTTTTAGTTTTCTTTGGTCTCAACAAGTTCCCTAGAAGTGGGATTACCTCCTGTGATGCTAGGTGCTGGACAGTCTTGATAATAGTCCTGGCCTCTTTCTCTTAGTGCATCTACTCTGGGAGAGTGTGAACCTGTTTCCGGGAGGTGATCGATAGTCACTCATCAACATCCGGTGGAGGGATAGTGTTTATAATCCTGACTTAAAACCATTCACCATCTCTTATGGTCGGACCACCTACCTCCATGTCTGGAGTAATGGGTACTCTTTCCTTGTGGAATGTGAAGATTCTACAGATAAATCAGGTGAGGGCAAGATCTGATGGTCTTGTCTGGAGTTAAAGTCAACACAGGACACATCAAACCCCCTCTGTAATGGTATTAACCTCTTGCTTAGCAATAGCATGGAACACATTGAACTTTTAAAAAATTATGTCAGTCAGGCTCAGTGGCTCAGCCTGTAATCCCGCACCTTGGGAGACTGAGGTAAGTGGATTGCCTGAGCCCGCGGGTTCAAGATCCGCCTGGGCAACTTGATGAGACCTCATCCCTACAATAAATCAAAAAACTAGCCGGGTGTGGTAGCGTGTGCCTGTAGTTCCAGCTACTTGGAAGGCTGAGGCGGAAGGATCGCTGGAGCCCAGCAGGTTGATGCCGGGGTGGCTGTGAGCATGCCACTGCACTCCAGCCTGGATGATGGAGTGAGACTCCAACTCAAAAAAAAAAAAAAAAAAAAAAAAAACACTAGGTAGAAAATGTCAAACAAATTACTGTTGTACAGCATGTATCAATGAACCTGTAATGCATGTCAATGACTGTTTCACACATTAGAAAAATATTAAGATATAAAATTTTGATATTTTTGTCATAGATAAGTTCCTCGATGTCCAAAATTCCATTATAAGTCAAATATTACAATAAAATAATTGATTCCAACACTATACTGTTTAATATGAGGTAATTCGTTTTTCACTATTTCATTAAAAAGTGAGGTCAAGCTGGGCTCGGTGGCTCAGCCTGTAATCCCGTGCCTTTGGGAGGCTGAGGTGAGTGGATTGCCTGAGCCCGCAGGTTCGAGACCCGCCTGGGCAGTGAGACCTCATCTCTACAATAAATCAAAAAAT
>NW_007251860.1:694277-698856 GCF_000164805.1 Carlito syrichta
CTGGGCTCCGGCGATCCTTCCACCTCAGCCTTCCAAGTAGCCGGAATTACAGGCATGTGCTACTACACCTAGCTAATTTTTTGATTTATTGTAGAGATGAGGTCTCACCCAGTTGCCCAGGTGGGTCTCGAACCCACGGACTCAGGTACTTCACTCACCTCTGCCTCCCAAAGCACGGGATTACAGGCTGAGCCACCAAGCCCGGCTTGAAAAAGGTTTCTATAAGTGCTGTGCGACCAAAGAGGAAGGCATGTGATATAAACTGCTCAGAGGAGTTTATGATGAAAAATGTATATTGGGTATTGAAGGATGAATAGGAGTTTGCCAAGAGGATTAGAAAGGCATTTTAGGCTGAGGGAAAATCATGTGCAAAAGCAGATATGATATAAAGTTCGGGAAATAGTTTTCAAAAAAGTGATATGGCCAGAATGTCGAATATATGTTGTGGGGAGAGACAAGGAGGATGGTGATCATAAAAGGGTTGATGGAGGACAGGCTCATCAGACACTGTTTTTTTTTAAACAAGAGGGTGGTGTAAGCCGGGCTCGGTGGCTCAGCCTGTAATACCGCGCCTTTGGGAGGCTGAGGTGAGTGGATTTGAGACCCGCCTGGGCAACTTGGCGAGACCTCATCTCTACAATAAATAAAAAATGAGCCGGGCGTGCACCTGTAGTTCCAGGTGCTTGAAAGGCTGAGGCGGAAGGATCGCCAGAGCCCAGCAGGTCGAGGCTGCGGTGGCCGGGAGCGGCCACTGCACTCTAGTCTGGGCGACAGAGTGAGACTCCAACTCAAAAAAAAAAAAAAAAAAAAGAGGGTGACGTGACATGGTTTATTTTAATTAATTATTCAATTACTTTTTTTTACGTTGACTCAGACTACAATGCAGGGCCACAAGGGCAGATTAATCCAGATAAGAGATGGTGGGAGGTTAAATGAAGGAAGGCCCCAGCAATAGAAATGTAGAAAAAGAGCAAGTCTTAAAAAGCATTTCTGAAATAAATACAACAGGACGTGGAGGTGGAGGCCACCCCCAGAGAACAGAAGGTAAAGTTAACCATGACTTTGAGGTGTCTCGCTTGGGAGGCTCAGGGGATAATGATGCCAAAATGTAAGTTCATGAATGGTGGATGAGGAATGATTTGTAGAGAATTAGTCTTAGTCCATTTGTGTTGCTAAAGAATACCTGAGACTGGTTAATTTATAAAGAAAAGAGGTTTATTTGGCTCATGGTTCTGCAGGTTCAAGAAGCATGGTGCTGGTATCTGCATTTGGTGAGGGTCTCAAGCTGCACACATGGCAGAAGGCCAAGAAGAGCTGGTATATGCAGAAATCACATGGTGAGAGAGGAAGGAAGAAAGAGGAGGAGGTGCCAGGCTCTTTTCAACAATCAGTTCTCTTGGGAACCTGAGAGTAAGAACTCACTCCTGCCAGAATGGCACCAAGTCATTCATGAGAGATCTGCCCCCACTATCCAAATTCCTCCCAAGAGGCCCTACCTCCAACACTGGGGATCAAATTTCAATATGAGATTTGGTGGGGCCAAACCAGATCTAAATCATAGAGTAGTATAGGGAGAGCATAAGGAAATAGAAGTGCTTCTCACAACATTTTCTGTAATTTACTTTTAAATGTTGCATGAAAAATAAAAAGAAGCACTTTTTTTTTTTGAGTTGGAGTCTCACTCTGTCACCCAGACTGCAGTGCAGTGGCCGCTCCTGGCCACCGCAGCCTCGACCTGCTGGACTCCGGCGATCCTTCCGCCTCAGCCTTCCAAATAGCCAGAATTATAGGTGCACGCTACCACGCCTGGCTAATTTTTTTATTTATTTTAAGAGATGAGGTCTCGCTGCTCAGGCGGGTCTCAAACTCGCGGGCTCAGGCAATCCACTCACCTCAGCCTCCCAAAGTGCGGGATTACAGGCTGAGCCACCGAGCCCGGCTAAGAAGCACATTTTAAGTGGTCATTTCTCCAAGAAAAAAAATGTGTCTTTAACTCTTTTCTAATTCCCATAGGGAGAATCCCTTTCAATAGAAATATCTTTCCTTTAGACTATTTTGAATGTTAGTATTTCATGCAAATCAGGATGGGAATGGACAAATGTTGATCCCTCTCTGAAATGTCACTTTGCTATATGAATTTTCTTTTTCTCTCCAGATCCCTTTATTCCAAAGTAATATTAATTCCTGCTCTTGTCTAAATTTCTTCCACTTTCTTTTTTTTTTTTGAGTTGGAGTCTCACTCAGTCCCCCAGACTGGAGTGCAGTGGCCGCTCTCAGCCACCGCAGCCTCTACCTGCTGGGTTCCAGCGATCCTTCCACCTCAGCCTTCCAAGTAGCTGGAACTACAGGCGCGTGTCACCACACCCGGATAATTTTTTGATTATTGTAGAGATGAGGTCTTGCCAAGTTGCCCAGGCGGGTCTCGAACCCACGGGCTCAGGCAATCCACTCACCTCAGCCTCCCAAAGTGTGGGATTACAGGCTGAGTCACCGAGCCTGGCTCTTCCTGTTTCTATCACTGTATGGGTTGACACATACTTTTCTCAGTGGCTTTATTTGGGATAAGGAAACATGTTTAAATATATGTTGAATGAGGCTCTTGGTTTATTTTGGGGTCTTCCTATGCGTTAACCCTCTTAATGGGGTTTCAGCTGCACTTGGTGTATTAAATGCAGGCAAATTAAAAACCTTTGGGAATGCAATACCAGAAGAAAATTGGTTGGACTATTTTTTTTTTTTTTTTTTGAGTTGGAGTCTCACTCTGTCGCCCAGACTGGAGTGGGTTGGACTATTTTTAAAAGTCTCTCAAACTTTAAATGAGGTGTTGTTTTCTAGGATGAAAAGATAGAACATTACAATAGTTTTATTAACTTTAAGAATATTGAGACCAATATATTGATAAGATAAACAATGCTTGAAATACAGAAAATATTTTAAATGGTGTAAAACTATGCTGCTCATTGTGGTAGCGAAAAGCTACATTGTAGCTATTGAGCATTTGAAATGTGGCCAGTGCAAATGAGGAAATGAAATGTTAATTTTATTTGAATTTAATTCATTTAAGTTTCAATTTAAAAACTGATACTCAATTCAGTTATTAGAAAACTTTTAAGAATGATTGGAACCACTTGAGTATGTGTATGAGGGGGGCCCCAAAAAACCCGGAATTTATTTATAAAAAATTGTGTATTCTATATTTAAACTTCAGTCACCTTCAGAGTACTCTCCATTTGAAGCAATACACCTGTTGAGACACTTTTTCCACTGCGCAAAACAGTTTTTGAACTCATCAATTTTGACGACTTTTAGTGCTTCTGCCGTTTTTTGTTTTACCTCTTCCACATTTGCAAAACGTTTCTCTCTGAGGACTTTTTTCATCTGAGGAAACAAAAAATACCAAAAAAAAGTTGCTCAGGACAATATCAGGTAACTAGGGAGGGTAGGGCATTGGGCGTCATGCGGTTTTGGCCAAAAACTGCTGAACACTTGGCAGTGGTGTGGGCTGGTGCACTTGTAAATTACCTGTTATGAAATGGACAAATGCGTTGAAGGAATCTCCAAAAAATTCACTGAAGCCAAACACAGTGTCTCATGATCACAGTAGCTGGTATACTGATGCCAATGGGTTCCTAGAACACTTGCGTAGCAGAGAAAGTCTGTACTACAAGGGGCTTGCCCTCCAAAAGATAATTCCAGGTTTTTGGGGGGGAATTCCCCTTTGTATATATGTTGGTTGTATTTTTTACTTTTTTTTTTTAAGAGACAGGATCTCCCTGTGTTGCTCAGGCTGGTCTTGAACTCTTGACCTCAAGAAATTCTTCTGCCCTAGCCTCCCAAAGTGTTGGGATTATAGGCATGAGCCAACACACCCAGCTTTGTATGTATAGGATTACACCTGTAATCCCAGTACTTTGGAAGGCTGAGGCAGGAGGATTGCTTGAGACCAGGAGGTTGAGATCAGCCTGGGCAACATAGGAGACCCTATTTCTACACAAAAAAATTTAAAAATTAGCTGGCCATGGTGGTGCACACATGTAGTCCTAGGTACTCAGGAGGCCGAAGTGAGTGTATCGCTTTAAACCAGGAGTTAGAGGCTGTAGTGAGTTGTGATCATGCCGTGGACAACAGAGCAAGACCTTAAAAAAAAAAAAAAAAAAGGTTAAAAAATTTAATTTTAAATCTAAACACAGATCAAGTATCTGATTAAAGTTTTGCATCCAAATTGAGATGTGCTGTAAGTAGAATATACACAACAGATTTTCAAGATTTAGTATGGAAAAAATGTAAACTTTCTTATTAATTTTTCATACTGATTACATGTTGAAGTGACAATATTTTCATGTATTTGGCAATATAAAATATAGTATTTAAAACAACTTCATTTGTTTCTTTTTGCTTTTTAAATGTGGCTACCAGAAAATTGAAAACTACCTCTGTGATTTGCATCATATTTCTCTTTTGAAGCAGCGGTATAATAGGAAAGGCAAATAAGTAAGTAAATAGTGGTTAAAATGTGCAGTTAGCCGGGTTCGGTGGCTCAGCCTGTAATCCCACGCTTTGGGAGGCTGAGGTGAGTGGA
>NW_007251860.1:699039-708434 GCF_000164805.1 Carlito syrichta
GGATCGGCCACTGCACTCCAGTCTGGGCGACAGAGTGAGACTCCAACTCAAAAAAAAAAAAAAAAATACCTAGCCGGGCGTGGTAGCGCGCGCCTGTGGTTCAAGCTACTTGGAAGGCTGAGGCGGAAGGATCACCGAAGCCCAGCAGGTCGAGGCTGCGGTTGCCGGGAGCGTGCCAATGCCCTCCAGCCTGGGCGACGGAGTGAGACTCCAACTCAAAAAAAAAAAAAAAGTGCAGTTAGTTAAGAATATAATTTAGGCCGGGCTCGGTGGCTCAGCCTGTAATCCCAGCGCTTTGGGAGGCTGAGGTGAGTGGATTGCCTGAATCCGTGGGTTCGAGACCCGCCTGGGCAGCGAGACCTCATCTCTACAATAAATCAAGTCAGCCAGACATGGTAGCGCATGCCTGTAATTCCGGCTACTTGGAAGGCTGAGGCGGAAGGATCGCCAGAGCCCAGCAGGTCGAGGCTGCGGTGGCCGGGAGCGGCCACTGCACTCCAGTCTGGGTGAGAGTGAGACTCCAAGTAAAAAATATATATATATTTTGAACAGAATAGAAAAATAAGGGGAAACAACTGTGGGAAATTATCATGAAAGGAACTAATATTTATGAGTGCGAAGTGACTCCATATTTGCTAAGTGCTTAGTTTATCTTCCCAAGAGCTCTCTGAATGCAGTATTATTGTCTCCATTTTTCAGATGGAGAAAGTGAAGCTCGAGGAGGTTAAGTGCTTTCCTGCCAGGTCACACAGCTAGCTGATGGAGAACTGGGCTTGAAAATTCATAGGCCTGCCGGGCTTGGTGGCTCAGCCTGTAATCCCGCGCTTTGGGAGACTGAGGTGAGTGAATTGCCTGAGCCCATGAGTTCGAGACCCGTCTGGGCAACTTGGTGAGACCTCATCTCTACAGTAAATCAAAAATTAGCCGGGCGTGGTAGCGCGCGTAGTTCCAGCTACTTGGAAGGCTGAGGCGGAAGGATCGCCAGAGCCCGGCAGTTCAAGGCTGCGGTGGCCGGGAGCGGCCACTGCACTCCAGTCTGGGTGACAGAGTGAGTGAGACTCCAACTCAAAAAAAAAAAAGAAAATTCATGCTGTTGTGGCCCCCTGGACTCCTGAAGGGCCAGCAGCTGCAGACCTCCCACAAGCTCTCAGCTGTACTGCAATCTGGAGACTGAGTGTTTTAAGGGTACCTGAGATTTGTTTTAATTGGCTGTAGTAAGTCATGCAGACATGGAAATGACTGTTAAGGAAGAAGTTAATTATAGTCACAGATCCCTAGAAACTGGAGTTATGGTACTGTGCAGGGCCACACGAGGAAGCACCACGGTACATGAGAAGACGGAGTGAGAGGGATATGTGGGCTAGAACCTTTATTGTGGTTTACATGGGAAGAATCAGACAAGGCAGGGTGAGCTGGTTTAGGATTTGGCTAGTGAGGATCACTGCAGCCTGCTCTGGGGCTTAGGGGCTGTCGTCAATTGTCTGATACCTGACTCTGGAGAAATTGGTGCAGGGGAATAGTAGTCCCAGTGTAAGAACCTGATAAAGGTGGTCGTTGAGGGTGTGGGTGCTGGATTGCTTGGTTTGCATATGAAAGACACTTTTCCATTTGTCTCTTCTTACTAGGAATTAGCCAGCCTTTGGAGGGACAGTCCCTCCAGTGTCATCACTGCCCTAGATGTCAAAGCATCAAATGCCGAAGCTGGAAAACTAAGGCTCCTGGAATGTGCCCTTGAGGACTTAGGGGCCTGCACTGAAAGCCAGGCCTTTGTATGCTCATTTAAGAGTTTCCGAGTTCCTGGGGGCCAAGGCTGGAGAAGCCTGTGGGGGGTTAGGGCGGTCTAGTGGAACAGAGGTACCTTTCCCTGCAGACTGTAGTCCTGGCCCCAAACAGTCTGCTCATCTGTTCTGTGTCAAATTGAATTCAGTGATGTCTGTAGCATTTTAAATTGCCAGTTTAAATGTTGTTTTGGACAGTGATTTGTTTCAGGTAATTGCCAGGTGGTTGATTTTAATTAATAATGCATTCCAAGTGAGATGTCTATTGCTTATAATATTTTCTCATTTGTTTTTCTTTAGATAGGTAAACATCATAAAGAGATACAAGCAATTGGTGGATACTGTGCCATCAGTTAAACACAAGGTAATACTTTTTTTCCTAATCACTTGAAATATATTTTATGTTTCAATCTCAGAGTGGAGACACCACTAAGGCACTTTGAATCGGGAAATATGATTAGGTGAACTGTATTCAACCTTAGAAGGAAACTTGCTATTTATGATGTTTATGTTTGTGTTTGTGTTGAGAGCCCTTGGCCTTGGGTCACATTGCAGGGGATAGAAGTGATTGGTGGGCACTGAGCTTTCTGGTTTTGCTGCCATGCCATTGAGACTCGGACTCAGAACATACAAATGCTCCCTCCCCTACTGCCAACACTAGCTCCTTCTAAGTCTCTGTGACCACACCCAGAGCAACCTTCTTTTGTCTAGCTACCTTCCCACAGGCAGAGTGAGAAAAAAAGTTCTATAGAAACTTAATACTTACCTGGCAGGGGGGATACCATGATCATGAAGGTGGTTTTCCCAGGGTTAAGCTTATCCATTGCACTCCAGATCTGCTGACCTCTGCCATTTCCCCATATGTGGGAAACTCGACTGCATAATTTGTGGTCGTGGGGGACTGCGTTCATACTCTCCCCTGGCTTTTGCCGTTTAAGAACAAACATGTTGATTCTGCTTTTTATTTTTTTATTTTTTGAGTTGGAGTCTCACTCTATCGCCCAGACTGGAGTGCAGTGGCCGCTCCTGGCCACCACAGCCTTGACCTGCTGGGCTCCGGCGATCCTTCCGCCTCAGCCTTCCGAGTAGCTGGAACTACAGGCGCACACTACCACACCCAGCTCATTTTTTATTTATTGTAGAGATGAGATCTCGCCAAGTTGCCCAGGCGGGTCTCGAACCCGCGAGTTTAGGCAATCCACTCACCTCAGCCTCCCAAGGCGCGGGATTACAGGCTGAGCTACTGAGCCCGGCTTTGATTCTGCTTTAAAAAAAAAAAAGAAAGAAAGAAAGAAAAGAAACTTGACCTGTCCAACTGTAAAGAACAGGTACAAAAGTAGGAGCAGCTGCTTGGCCTCTTTGCCCAGAGCCGCATGTCTGAGACCAACAATGGGAAAGACAGAGGCTTGAGCTTCCCTAGTCCTGCAGATAGCATGGGGCACTCCCCACCTGACTCCATGTTGTCCCCATGCCCGTGAGGCATCGAACTGGCCTTGTGCAGGACCCCATGGTCAGAAGGTCTTGAGACCCAATACCCTGTGTGCTTTCCCCAAGTTCTGATGACAACGGTAACCAAGCCCTTGGTGGCAACCCCTAAGTTAAAGCTATATTTAAAAAAAAGAACAATAGAAACACCTCTTATCAATAGGGTGCCTGAATGAAACGTAATTGTATACTTAACCCTTAACTGTACCCCACAACATCATAATAAAAAATATTTTAAGAAAAACAATAGAAAGAATAAATCTCAAGAACACACTTTCCAATGAAAAAGAGAGTATTGTATATAGCACAATGCCATGTACACAAATTATATATTTTATTATATAATTATTATTTGTTATAATGCTTAATATAATTAATGCATATTTACAGTATTTTATTTCTCTATATAATATATTAATTATTAAAGTTATTTTATTAATAAAGTTGAGTGTAATTTTGAAATTATTAATATATAATAGTTACAATGTAACATATTCTATATTAAATTTAATACAACAAATATTCCATGATAAAGATTTTATTAAAAGATATACAAAATAGTATTTCAGGCATAATAGAAGAGACCAGAAACCAGGGAAGAGGTTATTAGGATACTTTGCCTGTATTCTTCCTTTTATTTCAAACTTCTTTAAATATTGTTCAGACATGAATTTTGACATTCCCCATTAGAGAGCCAGAAAACACATCTGGAAGCAAAGCAAAGGCCCTTCTCCCATGCTGCTTGCTGTCTAAGCGGGTGGAGACAGAAGGTAAACAAGTGAATAACTGCATACACTGTGAAGAGTGGGGTAAGTACTGCAGAGAAAAATAAACGGGGGGCATTCAATTCCATCAACACAACGCTGTCCCCATCACGTGAAACTAGACCGTGAATTCACGTTTTTTAAGTTTAGTCAATGTTTTCATTGGGTGGCAACCCATTCTTTAACACAATACCTCAGCAAATAAAACAAAAATATTTTATCTGCTTAGAAATAAAGCTTTTCAAAAGATTAAAAGTGTTGCTGAAAATATTAAGCCTTATATTTTCCACAGAGACAGGGATTGTTAGTTCCAAAAAGCTCCTGGACTGAAACTCTAAAAATCAGCATTTCATTTAGAAGTCCACTAGCTGCCAATTGCTGGACTTGAGACAAGTCATTTCACTGCACATGAGTTACTAGGAAAGGCTTGAGCTCTTAGTGTGTCCATGGGGGTGTGCTGTTGGCATCTGAGGTAGGAATGTTACGTGGGACAGTCCTGAGCCTTGCACTACATTGATTACCTCTCAGTCCTACCATGGAAATGCCACGGCTCTCTCTCCAGTCATACCTATACCCCCCAAACACATCCCATTTCCATATGTTCCCTGGGTAGCAGCAGTACTGTACCTAAGTAAGAAACATTTCTAAATCTCTTCCAAAGTTTCAAGGTCATGAAAAACAAAGGAAGACAGAAAAACTTTCACAGAATGGATAGGCAATATCCATCTGTAACAAATAAATTTCAGTGAGCCCTGGGACATGAGGACAAGGCCCAAGTCTGTCCTGTGCTGTGAGCCTCTGACTTCCCGAAAAGTGGCCCATGTGAAAAATAAATGGATGAAAAAGATTAACGTCTCACTTTTTCTGGAAATTTTCTTTGAGAGACCCTGTGAAAAGCTAAATTCAGCTGGGGCTTCAAGAATAAGTATGGAAGGAATGGAGAGAGAGAGATTACTTCCCTGAAACTTTCCCTACCCAGATACAAATATTCAGAGACACGTGATAACACAGGAAATACTATAGTGGAAAAAGGATTCTGAATATACTGTAGATGGCGTAGCCAAAAGGAATTATAAATGTGAGGAGAGAAAGAGTTGGTGCTAAAAAGGAAATAATATGAAGAATGATTGTACAGTGTTCAGTAGTTAATTTATTAAGGACTCAAAGGATACAAGTTTCTTCCTATTACAGGTCATGAGCAACTAGGGTGACTTCTCCACGGACTTTCTTCCAAATGTGATTATACTGACTGTTCTCCAAGATTTGGTGCACAGAATGGAAAAGTAATCAACTAACTAAGTATGCTTTGATGTAATAAATAAACTGAAATACCATCAGTACAACTAATTAGAAATCCTACATTTTCAAGATGTTAAATATATGAATAGGCGGGTCTGATGAATTCACTTCAGTAATCATGTTAACCAGTTGTTTTTACCAAGAAATTATATTAACTCATACACAAGTGGCTTCTTTCAGCAAATCACTACAAAGAGGTAAAAATGTTGACTCCCTTTCCTCAAGTGTGAGAAGCCCTGGTCTCTAAGAATCGGCTAAGAATTCTCTAAGAATTGGCTTCACTGCCATTTGTCATCAGTGACGCCAGACAGGCCAACTGCCTCCAAGGGGTAGTAAGAATCGGGCTCTTGTTTCTGGAAATCAATAGGACTAAATAGGAGCTGGGCTTCTGTTTTACAAGCACAGGACCCTTAATCTCCTTACCATGGATACAACAGCATGTTGTTTCTTTTTAGATCACAAGATTCATCCTTGAATAATTAAAGAGAAGAAGAAATCCATTACATACCCTACATCATTTAACTCAGAAAGAATGTCAAGCCTGAGTTAGACTTCTACTACTCTTGCTAAAAGTGATAAATTATCTATAAGCCAATATTTGAGTAAACTAAGCAAATAATTTCTAGTTGACCTGGGAAATAGGCAGGGGCTGTAATAATAAATGAGGGAGGACAGGAGGGAGAGTTTCCCAGTAGACATGGAAAATAAACTAAACTTAGATTATAGCTTCCTTAGAAAGTATATTCTACGTTTTAAAATTCCTGTGATATCATTGTAGTAGATCTGACCTAAATCTTATTGTAGTTTGTGGAAAACACCTGGTTGACATTTTCAATGAGTCCCAAGAAAACGTATAGAAATTGGAGCCTTTTTCTGTCAACTAAATTTTTTCATCCATCTTCCACCCTGCTTTCAAGAAAAAACAGCAATTAGGCTGAGTGTGTTGGCTCAAGCCTGTAAGGGATTTCCAGACCAGACCAGGCAACATAAGAAGACTTTGTCTCTACAAAAATAAAAATAAAAATAGCCAGATATTGTTGCATGCACCTATAATCCCAGCTACTTGGGAAGCTGAGGCAGAAAGATTACCTGAGCCCAGGAGATCAAAGCTGCAGTGAGCCATGGCCATACCATTGCACTCCTGCCTGGGTGACAGAGACTGGACCCAAAACAAAAACAACTTTGGGAGGCTGAGGTGAGTGGATTGCCTGAGCCCACAGGTTCGACCCGCCTGGGCAACTTGACGAGACCTCATCTCTACAATAAATCAAAAATTAGCCGGGCGTGGTAGTGTGTACCTGTAGTTCCAGCTACTTGGAAGGCTGAGGCGGAAGAATCGCCGGAGCCCAGCAGGTCGAGGCTGTGGTGGCCAGGAGCGGCCACTGCACTCTAGTCTGGGTGACAGAGTGAGACTCCAACTCAAAAAAAAAAAAAAAAAAGACCAGCAAATAAGAAGGGAACCATTCGATGACAAGATTTGTAAATAATTGCATCAAAGGAATTGCCTTGTTTCTTTTACATTTAGTCCGTCTTCCTATAATTTCTACCTGGACCAGTTTCTTGGGCATGGGACCTATGTAATCACACAAGCCTCTGCCCTTAAGAGGGTCTTACCCTTGGTTTGGTGTTTAATTGTGGCAGTCTTGAAATACTTAATCATTTTTGAACCAGGGGCCCTCCACTTTTATTTTGCACTGGGCCCTGCAAATGACATAGCCCATCCTGACTTCTACAGCCATAGAATAACACAGCAGGAATTCCATACAGATGAATAATATAGGACACACATATCTTTTTTTATATGCTTCAAAGTACTTCACATACTAGGGGTGTCAAAAATGTATACACATTTTAAAAGATGTTATCTATGTATTTTAGTTCACCATAATCAGAAGTGTCTGCACACTGATGGTAACCACTTTGAGTACCTCTTGTAATTGCAGAATCAAACATGACTTGTATTCATCTACAATTTCAATACAGTTTTTTTCCTTTCTTAAAATGTGTATACTTTTTTGGCACTTTCTATATATTAATTTTATTCAGTGGTAAAATTGATAGATGCTCAGCTGTTAATGAAAGACAAATTTGCTCTAAGGACTAAAAAAGCATATTACATGATATTTTAAAGATTTTCAAAAACACATTACAATTGGCTGTTGAAATGAATTATTATCATGAGGTATCCCCTTGTTAGATTGACTCTTTTTAGAATCAGAGGCCATGGTTGTCTTTAGAGGTCAATAAGCTTTTCTGAAAGACCCAAATGGTAAATATTTTAGGCTTTGCAAGCACTTGACATCTGTCTGGATTACGCTACTCTGCTGTTGTAGCAGGAAAGCAGCACATAGCCAATAGGTATACAAATGACCAAACCTCTATTCTGATTAACTTGATAAATGGACACTGAAATTGGAATTTGAGGTAATTTTCAGGCATCATAAATATTTTTTAAATTTCCAACCATTTAAAAACGTAAAAGTCATTGTTAGCTTGTAAACCATATAAAAGCAAGCATCAGGCCGCATTTGGCTCGCAGGATGAGGTTTGCTGACTGCTGTTCTTGCCCCTCACTTTAATGTCAGTGGCCAGCATATAGCAGGATTTCAGTAGGTGTCACTTAATTCTGTGGATCCAGCCACAGCAATGCAGTTCTACAGTGAAGGAAGAAGTTGATGCTTCTCACACCATTCCTTTTGGGCACTCTGTTAGCTCCTTCTTCCTCACCTCTTGACAGCATCTGGACTTGATGGTGTATTTTTCCTGTCACTTCCAGCTACTACAGCGTCCAAGCCAGTCTAATCCAAACTGCCTTCCTGCCCCTAACCACCAGCTGCTCTCCTTTCAGCAGTTCTGGCCAGAGCAGAGGCCCTGAGCGGCAGCTCCAGCCATTTTCTCTGGGCTCCACTCCCTCCTTGAAAGTGCAACTCTCCCCTATGCCTCATTCTCATTTGAGGACTAGAAAGGGGGATGGGGGATAAGGTGGATAAGAAAAAGCAAAGTTCTTTCTCCTGCACCAGGGCCCTTTGTGGTTCCGCTGCTGTTAGTGGTCCTCTGTCGTGGCAGGCATCCAGATGCTCTCCACTCAGAGTGCCCCTGTGGAACCATGGGGGCCCCCTCCAGGGACCTCGGCACTGCATCTTCCCTGACATTGTTGATGTGCTCTGACCGACTTCTTTCACTCTGCCTTGGCTCTGCCTCCAGTGATGCACCTCCAGCCTCGCTCTACTGCCTTGCCTTGCCCTGCAGTTGGTTCTTGGCCTAACAGGCAGTAACTCCATCTTGCTCCCTTCCAAAGCCTCCACTTGGCCCCAAGAATGTACTCAAGTGCAGACTGCTCAGAAAACTGCACTCTCACACCAATCATGGTTGTTCAAGCCAGCCTTCCACCTTCAGACTTCTCCAGCTAAGAGGCAGGGACCAGTTTCTGTCCAGGTACACTCTCAGTGACTGGGGACACCATCATATTCTAGAGAACTCCAGCTGCTGCTAAATGGTAACAACTTGAATCCTAAGAATATCTGCAAGATGGGGAACTTCCAGCCAGGAAACAATATGTCAGTCTTCCTTTTATAGACAACTCTGCTCTCTACAGGCAGTTCTGTACCTGACTTGAGGATGGTGGGGGAACAAGCCAGAACGAATACCACTACAAACACAAAATCACTCATATAGGATGAGCAGCAACTAATCAAAACAAAGCCAGTTGTCAACACCCTGAATGGCTGCACTGGGTACATGCACAGGAACCCACTCCCACCCTGTCCCATAGAGAAAGGGGTGGAAATGCCACAGCCCTCCACCACACAGGCCCACACCCTCTGCCCCTCTGACCCTCTTAGGGAATTCATGGCTTTTTCTTTTTGGGGGGGAGGGGGTTTGTTTGTTTTGTTTTTTTTTTTGAGTCGGAGTCTCACTCCGTCGCCCAGACTGGAGTGCAGTGGCCGCTCCCGGCCACCGCAACCTCGACCTGCTGGGCTCCGGCGATCCTTCCACCTCAGTCTTCCGAGTAGCTAGAACTACAGGCGCGCACTACCATGCCTGGCTAATTTTTGACTTATTGTAGAGA
>NW_007251860.1:708454-746149 GCF_000164805.1 Carlito syrichta
GGTCGATAAGAAAAAGCAAAGTTCTTTCTCCTGGACCAGGGCCCTTTGTGGTCCTGCTGCTGTTAGTGGTCCTCTGTCGTGGCAGGCATCCAGATGCTCTCCACTCAGAGTGCCCCTGTGGAACCATGGGGGCCCCCTCCAGGGACCTCGGCACTGCATCTTCCCTGACATTGTTGATGTGCTCTGACCGACTTCTTTCACTCTGCCTTGGCTCTGCCTCCAGTGATGCACCTCCAGCCTCACTCTACTGCCTTGCCTTGCCCTGCAGTTGGTTCTTGGCCTAACAGGCAGTAACTCCATCTTGCTCCCTTCCAAAGCCTCCACTTGGCCCCAAGAATGTACTCAAGTGCAGACTGCTCAGAAAACTGTACTCTCTCACCAATCATGGTTGCTCAAGCCAGCCTTCCACCTTCAGACTTCTCCAGCTAAGAGGCAGGGACCAGTTTCTGTCCAGGTGCACTCTCAGTGGCTGGGGACACCATCATATTCTAGAGAACTCCAGCTGCTGCTACTCTGGTGACAACTTGAATCCTGAGAATGTCTCCAAGATGGGGAACTTCCAGCCAGGAAACAGTATGCCAGTCTCCCTTTTATAGACAACTCTGCCCTCTATGGGCAGTTCTGTACCTATCTTGAGGTTGGCATGGAAACAGGTGAGACTATCACTCCAAACACAAAATCACTAGTATGGAATGAGCACTAACTAATCAGAACATAGCTAGTTGTCATCACCCTGCCTGGCTGCATGCACAGGGACACATTCCCACCCCCGTCCCATAGGGAAGGGGGTGGAAATGTCACAGCCCTCCATGCAGGCCCACACCCTCTGCCTCTCTGACCCTCATAGGGAATCCCCGACTTTTTTTTCACTGCCCACCTGGGGTGGCAGGGACTAGACCAGATCAGCTCTCCAGCAAGTCCTACATTCCTGCAAGAAGGACATCTCTTTAGAAATTGTATCCTCAGCCGGGCTCGGTGGCTCAGCCTGTAATCCTATGCTTTGGGAGGCTGAGGTGAGCAGATTGCCTGAGCCCGCGGGTTTGAGACCCGCCTGGGCAACTTGATGAGACCTCATCTCTACAATAAATCAAAAATTTGCCGGACATGGTAGCGCGCGCCTGTAGTTCCAGTTGCTCGGAAGGCTGAGGCAGAAGGATCGCCGGAGCCCAGCAGGTCGAGGCTGCGGTGGCCAGGAGCGGCCACTGTACTCTAGTCTGGGTGACAGAGTAAGACTCCAACTCAAAAAAAAAAAGAAAAGAAATCACATCCTCTTTCACAGCGAGTCAGGGTTCCACTGTAAGTGTATGCCAGTCCTAGGTGTTCAGATGTGAAGAGGCGTCCTCAGGAGATAATGAGCTCTGTAGCATTGGTGGTGAGCAACTTGATGTAAGAGACATTGTAGTAAGGACTGGGTAGAGGTTGGGATGAAAATGAGAGTATTCACGATTCTGTTAATTACTTGAATATCTTTATTTTCAATTCATGTGATTTGTTTTCTTTATGCTTTACTGTATCTTCAAGTTTTCTGCAATAGCTATAGAATAAAGTGTGAGAAAATAATAATAATAAACAGCCATTGTCCAAAATCGCTGAATCCATTTTGGAAAGGGATATTTCTACTGTGTTCTTCCTAGGGCTGCCATAACAAATGCTATAGACCGAGTGGCTTGAACAATAGAAATTTCTCTTAGTTCTGGATGCTAAAAGTCCAAGATCAAGGTGTCAGCAGGGTTTCTTTCTCCTAAGGCCTCTCTCCTTGGCTTGTAGACTGCTGTCTTCTTCCAATTTCCACGAGGTCATTTTCTATGCACTTCTGTGTCCTAACCTCCTCCTCTTATCAGGATACCATTCAGATTGGATTAGGGCCCATCGTAATGACCTCGTTTTGAAGACCCTATCTCCAAATACAGTCATATTTTAAGATACTAGAGACTAGAACTTCAGCATATATATTTTGTGGAGGACAGGATTCAGCCCATAACAGCTACCCTCCAGAATGCACTCTGCCCATAGTGGCACCAGAAGACCTCTGGAAGGCAGATTTAAAACCTGACCCATTTGCCAAGCTACTGGTGTCTTCCACCCACCCGCCACACTGGAGAGGCGGCCTCCCTGCAGAGCTGTTTTTGATCCAACTTGCATTATGTGGTGCCCTTTCCCATAGGAGAAGGCTGTTTATGTAGGGATGCCGCTTCCTGTATGGTAGCACGGGGAGAATCCAGCCCAACACTTGGATCGCATCTTAAACACATTCTGCTTCATTAAGCCACCCTCATCACTCATCTCCCTGACAGCAGGATTGCTGGAACCCATGGTGCCTGGCAGCAAAATCAGCATGTCCCTCCACGCAGGGCTCCCAGCCAAGAGCCAACTCTTCCTGCCTGGAACATTTCCCCCTGCCTGGCTCCTTGTTAATCCAGCCTCAACTTAAATGGCACCTCCTCAGAGAGGCCTCCTGACCACCCAAAGTAAAAAAGCCCCCACCCTATCCTACCCCACCATATCGTATCATTATCAAGGTGGTTAGTTATTTTTCTTCATAATACATATTTATCACCAGTCTCTCCATTAGTCTACAGACATCATGCAGAGTGTGTCCTAAGGGCACTCATGGTGGTCAGCTATATGCCCTAATTTTAGTTTGGAAAGTTTTACCCACCACAGGCCTAGCAACAACTGTTATTTATGTTGCTGTGACCCTTGCAGTTTGTTGCTGCTTTTATGTGCAACTTCACACAAGTAAAGGTGCAAGTATGTACACAGTGGTGGCCACAAGGGATGGCTTGGGGAGAATTGAGCCCACAGCACTCTCCATCATGAGTACATCTCTTATATCCACTCCATATAAGTAGGAAATATCCAGAAGAGTTTTTCCTAGGTTTTCTTCTAGGATTTCAGGTCTAACATTTAAGTCTTTAATCCACCTTGAGTTAATTTTGTATATGGGGAGAGACAGGGATCAAGTTTCATTTTTCCACATGTAGCTATCCAGTTTTCCCAGCACCATTTGTTGAATAGGGTGTCCTTTCCCCAGTATGTGTTTGTGTCTCCTTGTCAAAGATCAGTTGGTTGTAGGTATTTGAGTTTGTTTCTGGATTCTCTGTTCTGTTCCAGTGACCCATGTGTCTGTTCTTGTAATAGTACCATGCTGTTTTGGTTACTACAGCTTTGTAGTATAATTTGAGTGAGATAATGTGATGCCTCCAGGTTTGTTCTTTTTGCTTAGGATTGCCTTGGCTATTCAGTCTCTTTTTTCGGTTCTATATGAATTTTCGGGTTGTTTTTTCTGACTCTGAAAAATGATGTTGGTGTTTTGATATGGATTGCATTGACTCTAGATTACTTTGGGTAATATGGTCATTTTAACTATGTTTATTCTTCCAATCCATGAGCATAGGGTGTTTCTCCATTTGTTTGTAACCTCTGCAATTCCTTTCATCAATCTTAAAATTAATTTATCTTGCAGTAAAACAACTCCCTCGAGGATGAAGGAAGAGCTGGCTTTAGACAGGCTCCCTTGAACTACGTGTAATAACTTCAGACAGGAAAGAAATGACTTGCTAACTTACAAATAATATTCAAGTCCTCATTTCAGTGAATAATTTTAAGATTCTCTTTCCTCAACGCTTCTTTCATAAATGTAAGGGAAAATAGGTTTGACTTGCAGTCTCCCCTTGGTTCCTTTTCCTGCTTAAGTAACAGAAGTGCAAAAAGACCACAAATCTACAAACTTGAAAACCAGGCAAGACTGTTGTTGATCAGGGGTCAGCACACACTATTCAGAAAGGGAAGGCTTGTTAACACAGTGCAGGGATAGGGAATGAACTTGGTCAAGTGTAGATGAGAACGATAAGCTTAGTGCAGCAGATAAAAATGAAGACGCTACCTCCCAGCATCGTGTCTGGAGAGTAGCTAGTATTCTGTCAGCTTCAGAAATGGGAGGGAAAGTAAGTTGGGCAGAGGCATCATTCTATCCCCAGCTTGCTCAGTAGCTGGCAGTTGGAAGACACTCTGCAACTGTGTCCAATCCCTGGGCCAGAGGCCCTCCTTCCAGGATTCTTCTTTAACGTGGGTCTGAACAAAAAGAGAAATAAAACATTTTTTATTAAGAAGATGCTAACCAACTGTCACCAGAACATGAATTTAAATTGTCTTTTCGATCTTGGGGATAATTTGACCTGATCTTTCCTTTCATCGGTTCCTCAGAAACCAAGAATTTAAGCTGGCTGGGTAGGAGTCCAGTTTTGGTCACAGAACAAAGCCCCGAGAACAGGATTAATGCAGTTCTTTTGTTTTGTTTTGTTTTTTGTTTTTGTTTTTTTTTTAGTTGGAATCTCACTCTGTCACCCAGACTGGAGTGCAGTGGCCGCTCCCGGCCACCGCAGCCTCGACCTGCTGGGCTCCGGTGATCCTTCCGCCTCAGCCTTCCAAGTAGCTGGAACTACAGGCATGTGCTACCATGCCTGGCTGATTTTTTGATTTATTGTAGAGATGAGGTCTTGCTGCCCAGGCGGGTCTCGAACCCACGGGCTCAGGCAACCCACTCACCTCAGCCTCCCAAAGGCACAGGATTACAGGCTGAGCCACCGAGCCTGGCTGATTAATGCAGTTCTAGATTGGGTTGGGTATCCTGCCAGTGGAACCAACGTATCTTGGTTAAGTGCGAAAAGATTACATTGAGTGTAGCACATTTATACTAGAGCGTTCAAAACATTTAAAAGAAAAAGGGTCCATACATAAAAAGAATTGTGCACATGTAGTAATGAGAAGATATACAACTTACAAGAGGATAAGGAAAGAGATACTAAAACTAAACATATGTATACTCTATGACCCACATATCCATTCCTGGATAAATACCTAAGAAACAAAGCATGTGGAAAAATCATGTACATGAATGTTCATAGCAGCTAAACTATGTGCTATGCATATACCTGACACATAATACATGCTCAGCAAATGTATAAAATTGAATTGAACACATTTTTATATTCTATGTGTGGCTTTGGAGGCCAAGTGACACACAGTTGTGTCATCATTCCACATTTTACCATTTATTAGCAATTACCATTTTAATCTATTATTACTTTAATAAACATTAAATTGAGGTCTTTAGGAGTCATTTACTCAAGCTTAATATAACCATGAAGAAGGACCCATTAAAAAAAGCACAATGTTATTAGAAAATGCATTATTGAAATGAATTCTCAGGTGCTTAACTTACTGCTTTAGCTCTCAGAACTGCTCTGATACTGAGTCTCACTTTAAAAGTATTTTCTTGCAAAGGGATTGGCTTTGGTCAGCCCCAAATCTGGTAGCAGTGAAATTCAAAGTTAATGATTTAGAACAGTTCAATGGAATGCTCTGTGATGATGGCAGTGTTCTATGTCTGTACCTGTGTTGTCCAATATGGCAGCCACTAGTCATAGGTGGCTATTGAACACTTGAAAGAGCAGCAGGTGATGACAAAATATGTCAAACAAAGTTCAGTAAGTCCTACTATTTCATGCAACTGGAATAAACAGAAAATATCTGCAATTAAATGGCCCCAAATATTCCTGAAAGTTTACCCTCAGTCATTTTAGGTTATTTAATATTTTCTTTTGAAACTCCTAAAATAGCCACAGGCTCAAATTTTAAGCCTCAACATGTCTGCAGGTTTAGAAAAATAGCACGTCTTTTAAGCCAAAGATTTAAACTCAAACAACAAAAAACTAGTGGTTTTAGGTTTTATTTTTTTCTTTTTGATTAGAGCACAACTGGACACAAAATTAGTTAGATCTTTTTCTTGCTGTTTTGACAATGGCTATTGTCTAGCCTTTTCTCTTACTGGTCTATGTTAATGCATTTGTAAGTTTTCAGGCTAACTACCTGGTTGACAGAGTTCAGTGTGAATAGCAGTCACCAGGAAAAGAGGTCACAACATTCTTCAGAGTGGAAAACAAAAGGCAAACAGAAATGGGGGGGATTCACCCTGCACTTAAAGCTACCTTAGCCATTCTATTACGCAAATAAAATATTTGAAACCAAAACCAGGGCTCCACCACCTAAAAGGTTTAATGATTAACACCCATCATTTGGACAAATATTTTCACGGAAGTCGCTCATTTCCTGTCAGTTGTTTATGGAAATCTACAGTTTAGCTGGTTTTTTCCAGACTACTTCAAAAGAATGTTTCCTCTGCTGATCAAAGTTGAAATCCTTCTCCACCCCTTCTGTTATTGTTGGTTAAGTGCATGGTGAAAAGAATTGAGCCCTGTCTAGAGGTTTTCTTGGCATGAATTTGCCCCCTTTTCAGGGCTAAAATACCTGATTCACAGATAGGCTATCTTAATTTGAAAAACAAGCGTGACTCCTTTCTATCTCTGGTAAACAAAACATACCCTTCCACAGATAGCTTCACCTGACTCTCACCACAGCAGGTGAGCATCCCAGGAGAGCTTCTACTTCAAAGGGAATGGATTTGTTCAGCCCTAAGGTCTGGCACTGGTGTAAAAACAATGTTCATTATATAGAGCAGCACTGTCCCACGAGACATTCTGTGATGATGGGAATGTTCTGTATCTGTGCTGTCCAATATGGCAGCCACTAGACATAAGTGGCTATTGAGCACTCCAAATGGGGCTAGTGCTGCTGAGAAACTGAATTTTTTGTTTCAATAGGCACATTGGTCAGGGCAGAAGTATAACAGTAATGAAGAACTCCCTGCTCTGAACTAGGTTCACTGGGTTATTTCTCTAATCCTCTAAACAACCCTTCACAGTTGTTGTTTTATGGTCATCTCACATGGGAGGGAACTGAGGCTCCAGTGTTGAAGTCACTGGCGGTAACGAGAGGAGTGGAATGGGTGTCATTTTGCCAGCTGACCTGCATTTGAACACTGTCTCTACCACACCGGACCGCTCTGCATCTCTGGTCCTCATGGGTCAAAACTAAAATTACAACAAAACCTCAGAGGTGTCTGAGGAGTAAGATAATGAGTGTAAAAGAATCTTTTCCCTGATGGGCATTCCACAGATGCCCATAGATGTCTCCCAGAGGGTCAGTGTTGGGGTTTTCCTCTCTATCATGGTGCCTCTTCATGAATTCAGTCACCAGATTCTGCCTTATTCCTTGAAAGTCATGAGTGACAGAATTAGATTGGTTGACCCTGGTGTTAAATAGCAACACGGAAGAAAATATCAACAATCACACTTATGCAGCACTTTGAGAGACACATCATTTCCCCTCTCCTAGCAAGGATGGTATTTTATTGTATAGAACCCCTTACTGTTAGCTAAATCCCCCTGAGGAAGCATTTTCTCATCTTCTTCACCTTGGTTGCAAGGACAGTGAGTCAGGAAAAGTCATACTAGAGGGAGAAGCAGCCAAAAGTTAGGCCAGACATTCTAGCAGTTTCACTGTTAGGTGCGATGGAAATTTCCAGAAGGAAGAGCTCACTTAACTCACCCCTGAGAAAATTTTCAGAGTAGATGAAGTCCTCTTGAGAAATGTTAGACTAGAAAAGGTCATCATGGGAAGAAAAGGTCAATACACTTAGAGATAGGGATGGAAACAAAGTATTTTATTTGCATCAAGAAACAAAGCCTTGTTAGGAGTTTAGAAATCTAAGTTAGCATTCTTTTAGCCTTAACCTTCCTAAAAGTATCAAATCTCTCTCTCTTGTTTTGATTTAGTCTTTTGGTCTTTTTTATTTTTTGTAGAGACAAAGTCTTGCTTTGTTGTTTAGGTTGGTTTCGAACTCCTGAGCTCAAGTGATCCTCTCGTCTTGGCCTTCCAAAGTGCTGGGATTACATGTGTGAGCCACTGTACCTGACCGATTTAGTCTTTTGAATTATTTCTCAATGTTTGTTGTGCCATCTTTTTTAAAAGAGCAATATAAATTCTTTATAGAAAATACAGAGAAGAAAAAAGTAAAAGTAACCTGTAATTCTCCCAGCATCAATGAATGACAGGTGTTAATGTTTTCCAGATACTTGGAACATACCTTTCTAAGCCTTGTGTTTTCTTTTGTGCATGTGGGTAAACACAGATACAATTCTTCTTAAAAACAAAACTGGAATCATACTATTATACAACATAGTCATCTTTCTTGAACTTAGTGTTATTTTGAATGTATTCCCACATCAATAAATATTTCTCTATAATATAGTTTGTAATGGTTATCTAATATTGCATTTATTTCTTTTATATATGCTTTTAAATTTAATTTTTTTTTTTTGAGTTGGGGTCTCACTCTGTCGCCCAGGTTGGAGTGCAGGAGCACAATCACAGCTCACCGCAGCCTCAACCTCCTGGGATGATCACGACTCACTGCAGCCTGAACCTCCGGGGCTCAGGCAATCCTTCCGTCTCAGCCTCCTGAGATTTGCCTGGGATGTGCCTGGGATTACAGGCACATCCACCACGCCTGGCTAATTTTTTAAATTTGTAGAGATGAGGTCTCGCTATGTTAATCAGGCTGGTCTCAAACTCCTGGACTCAAGCAATCCACCCACCTCAGCCTCCCAATTATTCATTCCTATGAATGTCTTTGTTATAAATTTAAATTTTGGAGTCAAAGGGTATTCAAAAATCTATTGTCTTAATACATGTTAATTTTATCTCAAAAGAGTTAATGTCTGCATACATATTTTTTGCAGTATATGCATGTTCATTTTCCAGAATCCGTTTCCTATTTCATCAGATATTACTGGTTCTTTTTTTTTTTTTTTTGAGTTGAAGTCTCACTGTCGCCCAGACTGGAGTGCAGTGGCCGCTCTCGGCCACCGCAGCCTCGACCTGCTGGGCTCCAGCGATCCTTCCGCCTCAGCCTTCCAAGTAGCCGGAATTATAGGCATGCACTACCATGCCTGGCTGATTTTTTGATTTATTGTAGAGATGAGGTCTCGCTGCCCAGGGGGGGTCTCGAACCCATGGGCTCAGGCGATCCACTCACCTCAGCCTCCCAAAGGCGTGGGATTACAGGCTGAGCCACCGAGCCCGGTTTTCTTTTTCTTTTTGAGTAGTAGTCTCACTCTGTGCCCAGGCTGGAGTGCAGTGGCACACTCACAGCCATCACAGCCTCGATCTGCTGGGCTCAGGTGATACTTCCACCTCAGCCTTCCAAGTAGCTGGAACCACAGGCATGTACCACCATGCCCAGTTAATTTTTTTTTGTTAATTTATTGTAGAGTTGAGGACTCGCCAAGTTACCCAACTGGTCTCGAACCCCTGGACTCAGACGATCCTCTTGCCTCCGTCCCCCAAAGTGCTGGGATTATAGGCGTAAGCTACCACAGCTGGCTATTATTGGTTCTTATAACACTTTTTGCAAAACAGTGATACAGAAGTCTTTAAATATTCCTTTGATGAGCAATTCTTAGTTTCATAGTAAGCCTGAACATTTTTATTTGTTGAATGGCCATTTGTATTTGTTTTTATAAATTGCTTATTTGATCCTTTGCCTTTTTTTCTACTAAAGTGTTCATTGTTCTCAATTTTTTTGCATGAATTTGTGAGTACACAGATATTCTTGCCTGTTGTTAGTTCTCCCTTTCAATTTGATATATGATTATTTTTCCAGAAAGCAATCCCATATTTCATGTCATCTATACATACTTTTAAGTTTCTCTCCTACTTCTCAGCAGAAGTACCTGACTGTTGATGCATTGTTGTTATTTTGTCTCATTGTAGTGGCACTATCAGAACATGGTGACATAATTGTGGAATAACATAGACACTTGTCTTTTTTACTCACATGGAAATGTTTCTACTCCACAAAATCTGGTGAGTCACTGTTAAATATGTTGTGTTTTGTGAGAAAAAAGTCCTTTTATTCCTGGTTTACTAAAAATTCTTTTTATCAACAGGTGATTTGGAAATTTAACTAGATTTATTTTTATTAGAAGAATAATGTGTGTGTTTCTTTTCAGGGTCCTAATTCTTGAAGGTTATTTTTTTCACTTTATTATCACCTTGAATATGCCATAGAAATACTTCTAGCATTTTCTATGTTTTGTAATACTTTTAAAAGTATAATATTTTATAAAAATCATTTATTGATTAAAAAGCATACAAACTTTATAGGTAAATAATCTGGACTGTGTTTATTTGGGGCGAGGAGTTTTTCTAAACCTTTTTATTTCTTCCATTGTCACTTATATCAGATTTCATTATTCTTTCTAAATCCATTTAGACATTTTATAATTTCTAAGAAAATGACAATTCATTCAGATTTTTCAGTATTCTCAGAAGCACTGTAGAATATTTCCCATAAAGTACCTATATTTGTTGCTATGTTCTCCTTATATTTGCTAGTGAATACATTAATTTTTTTTTCTCCTTTTCTATTAGACTTGCCAGATTTTTTGCTCGTTTTCAATGTATTTTTTTCAAGGAACATGCTCTTAGATTAATTTTCTTTTTTTTCCTTTTTTTTCTTCCTTTATTTTAAAGATGTGGGATACAATTCAGGGTTAGGTATACAAATGTTCGATTATGCAGGTACTCTTGTTGATGAGGTGTACCTGTCCCTCTCCTAGCAGTTTCCCTCAACTGCCAAGGATTAATTTTCACTTCTATTTTTCTCTGTTGTCTGATTTATCAATCTTAGTTACTATTAAGTCATTTAATTTTAGTCTTAGTTATTATTATTATTATTATTATTTTGAGTTGGAGTCTCACTCTGTCACCCAGACTCGATCTGCTGGGGCTCCGGCGATCCTTCTGCCTCAGCCTTCCAAGTAGCTGGAACTACAGGCGCGTGCTACCACGCCCGGCTAATTTTTTAATTTATTGTAGAGATGAGGTCTCGCCAAGTTGCCCAGGTGGGTCTTGAACCCGCGGGCTCAGGCAATCCACTCACCTCAGCCTCCCAAAGGCACGGAATTACAGGCTGAGCCACCGAGTCCAGCTAGTCTTAGCTATTAATGATAGTACTTGTAGCTATCAGTTTTCCTCTGAGTACACATAAAATAAGGCATATAGATATACAGTGATCTCATTATTGTTAATTTTCAGAAGTCTATAATTATAATTTTTCTATAATCCAATTATTACTTGAAGTATTTTCTAAATTTCTAAGTTCTTTGCAGATTTAACTATAAACATATGCATATTTCAAATAGCATTCTTATTAATCTCATGTACATTAATGCTTTTTAATATTAGAATTTATAAGAGGAAGTCTGTGTAGTTTACTTATTAATATCCAAATATATTTTATAAGTAACTTCAAATAAGCATCTGACAATATTCTTTATAAAAGAATTATGAAGGAATACTGCACTGTTAAGGAAATTTCTGTTTTTACAATAAAAGCATTATCTGTAACTTTCATATTATTTGAAAGCAGATCTGTCATACTATTAAAGGGTATGAAATGGAAACTTTCTTAAAGTAATAAGATTTTTATATCAGGAGTGCTCATGCGATAAAGTGCTCATAAGGTTAGATTTGTTTGACAGTAACAAAAGAAATTTCTAAATGTGACCCAAAGTGGCAAGAGTCAAAATAATGACTTTTATAGGTCCTGTCAAATGAATAAAAAGACAAAAGCTCAAATGACAAGTGTGAGACACTGCCATCAGCTTGACTTCAAATATGAAGATTCCACAAGTGACGTGTCACATAGAAGATACTAAAAATGAGTTTATTATTAAGTAGCTTGATAAAGATCTCCATAAAATAAATATAAAACAACTAGAGTAGGATTCTGGCCTCTCAACATACTATCTTTGTTTTAAAATGGAGCATTTGTCTTGATGGACAAGTTGTAAGTAGTAAACTTCCAGAGGCTTCATATCTGTGTAAATTGCTTCATAAACTGCTCGTTTCAGCAGTTTCACATATGGGAGCTTGATAACTTATTAGTAACCATGGTAATGATGACAGATAAAGCAGTTTCAGTCATTCTGAATATGTTACTATTTACTTCCAAATGTTGAGAGTTTAGAGAGTGTAGATTAAAAGTTCAGATTACTGTTGCCATGAGCCACACAAAAGGGCACCAAGTCTCCGGAGACAGGAAAAAGAAATTGATTTCTCCATGTTTTTTATCCTCCACAACACTATTGAGAAGCAGTTTCTGGGCACATAACTACTGATCTACTGCCTGGGGTAAATAAAATATGAGATCACATAAAAAGAAAACATTTGTGATGTTCCTTTGATTCGTGGAAGATGCCTTCTAAAGTTCATTAGAGGCCAGATGTGGTGACTCAGACCTGTAATTGCAGCACTTTGGGAGGCTGAGGTGGGAGGATCATTTGAGCTCAGGAGTTTGAGACAGCCTGGACAACATAGCAAGACCTCGTCTCTATAGAAAAATCAAAAAATTAGCTGGGCATGGTGGTGCATACCTATAGTCCCAGCTACTTGGGAAGCTGAGGCAGGAAGATCACTCGAGCCCAGGAGTTTGAGGCTGTGGTGAGTCATGATCATGCCACTGCACTGTAGCCTGTGTTACAGAGTGAGACCCTGGCTCAAAAAAAACAAAACACAAAGTTTGTCAGTCATAAAAGCATGTGGGGATATGTGGGCTCCATTTCCCTGCAATAAGGTAAGAGGTAGGTAGGGTCAGTGTCCCTTTTAAATTTGACCCTAATTATTCTGTATCATTGTCAGAAACAGGAATTTAGTAAACATATAGCACCTAAAATTAGTAAACTGTAAAACCACTTAAAATGTGATAATAATCTATATATTTTATTGGATTTGGGAAATGTATCTGGCTCTATCACATTAAAAGAAATCAAATAAAACCTCTAATGGCAGAATATGAAGATGTTTTATAAAATTAAAAGCCTTGCACTTTTTTCTTTTTTTTTTTAATTGGAGTCTCACTCTGTCACCCAGACTGGAGTGCCGTGACACGCTCCCGGTCACGGCAGCCTCAACCTGCTGGGCTCCGGCGATCCTTCCGCCTCAGCCTTCCAAGTAGCTGGAACTACAGGCGTGCGCTACCATGCCCGGCTAATTTTTTGATTTATTATAAAGACAAGGTCTCGCCAAGTTGCCCGGGTGGGTCTCGAACCCGCGGGCTCAGGAAATCCACTCGCCTCAGCCTCCCAAAGTGCTGAAATTACAGGCTGAGCCACCGAGCCCGGCCCAAAGTTGTACATTTTTAATCAAATGTGATCCTTCATAGTTTAATTGGAATGAAACTGGCATGTCTACATAATAAACAACCTCAAGAGGTTTATAATAATTAGCCCAACATTTTCTGAGTAATTAAGAGGTAACAAAATGGTTCTGCTCTTTTTAAGATATCATCAGGTTATGAAACATATGAATATAAAAGCTTTTGTATAAACCTATTGTTTTTAAACCCAGTGGTTCTTAATCAGGAGTGGTTTTGCCCCGCAGAGGACATTTGGCAATGTCCAGGAGATATTTTTGGTTGTCACAACTGCCGTGGTCAGGGATGGGGGTGCTACTGACAAGTGGGAAGAGACCAAGCAAGTGGCTAAATATCCCTCAAATGATACGGCAGCCCCCATGACAAAGAGTTAGTTATCTGGCCCCCAAAGCCAATGGCGTGGAGGTGGAAGAACCCTGTTTTAGCCTATTAGTGCCACTTTCATTGTGTAGATACTTTTGGATAACGGACCATGTATTCCTTCCTAGTTTTTCTTTTAATTTTTTTTTTCTTTTTTTGAGTTGGAGTCTCACTCTGTCGCCCAGACTGGAGTGCAGTGGCACTCCCGGCCACTGCAGCCTCGACCTGCTGGGCTCTGGCGATTCTTCCGCCTCAGCCTTCCGAGTAACCGGAATTACAAGTGTGCGCTACCATGCCTGGCTGATTTTTGATTTATTGTAGAGATGAGGTCTCGCCAAGTTGCCCAAGCGGGTCTCGAACCCACAGGCTCAGGGAATCCACTCACCTCGGCCTCCCAAGGCACGGGATTACAGGCTGAGCCACCGAGCCCGGCTAGTTTTTCAATATAAGAAATAGCAATATAGAATCTGGCATATTGGAGACAATATTTGGTGCTTATACCTTGAATAATCTGCACCATTACTTTTATTGCTCACTTGTATTGGTAAATAAGTCATATTCTGAGGAAAACCTCCCAACTTTAAGTATAGTGAGTTTTCTTTTTACCTGCTTGGATGACAATGATCAGTTTCAGTCTTGAACTCAGTCTTGGCTGCTGCATAGCAGCTTCTTGTCTCAGCACTGCACAGTCTCCCTTTAAGAGTTCTGAACTTGAGGCAACCCCCTCAGGTCCCCTTCCACTATGGGAGCTTTTCTGCCTTCTTAATAAATCCTACTTTCAAAAAAAAAAAGAGTTCTGAACTTGGACACATCCATCTTTAATTGAAAAGAATGCAAAGAGTTTGCTTTTCACCTTTCACACAGTTTGTTCAGAATGAAGTTTTACTTTGACTTAAGTCTTTTTCTCTTTTATAACTCTGTATTTCTCTGTGGTTAGTACAGCATTTTGATATATTATTCTTCTGAAGTTTCCTTCTGTATATCATCATCATCCTAACTTCTCAATTTACAAATCTCCTCTATTTTTGTTTTCTTTTATTAACTCCCATTGCTTTTGTTTGGGGTTATTTCCATAAAGCCAACCAATAAGAAGGAATAAATTATCAATTCAAGTCTAAAATGATGTTTCTCTAAAAAGTGTTATCTTAAAAAACTTATGAGATACTGGTTAAAGTGTGAGATCAGTGTAATATATATTCAGTAAATATGAGCCCCCCCCCCCAAAAGAATGAAAGTATTTTTTAAAGGGCAGGCCCAGGCTGGGCACAGTGGCTCAAGCCTGTAATTCCAGCACTTTGGGAGGCCGAGACAAGGGGATTGCTTGAGTCCAGGGGTTCAAGACCAGCCTGGGCAACTTGGCAAGACCTCGTTTCTGCAATAAACCAAAAAATTAGTCAGGTGTGGTAGCACCCACCTGTAGTTCCAGCTACTAGGAAGGCTGAGGTGGAAGGATCACCTGAGCCCAGCAGGTCGAGGCTGCGATGGCTGTGAGCGTGCCACTGCACTCCAGCCTGGGTGACAGAGTGAGACTCCAACTCAAAAAAATAAAAATAAAGAGCGGTCCCTTTTAGTACAGGCTTCCCCCACTAAATAAGTGTTCTAGGAACCCATCAACATGAGTATACCAGCTAGTGTTATTGTGAGAGCTGTGTTTGGCTTCAGTGAATTTTTTTTGGAGATTCTTTCAGTGCATTTGCCCATTTTATAATGGGTGATTTACAAGCACACCTGTCCACACTGCACTGAGTGTTCAGCAGTTTTTGACCAAAAACAGCATGAACTCCATGCCTCACCTTCCCTATTCACCCGATCTCACCCTAGTGACTTTTTTTTGTTTGTTTCTCCAGATGAAAAATGTCCTCAAAGAGAAACATTTTGCTGATGTGGAAGAGGTTAAACAAAAAACAGCAGAAGCACTAAAAGGCATAAAAAATGATGAGTTCAAAAACTCATCATTTTTTTGAGCAGTGGAAAAAGCATCTCGATAGGTGCATTGCATCAAATGGAGAGTACTTTGAAGGTGACTGAAGTTGAAACATGTAAAAATAAATACATACTTTTTTATAAATAAGATCTGGGGTTTGGGCCCCCCCCTTGTATTATAAGCTTATAATTTATCATTTACTCTATAGTCTGAATTGACTATTACAGTAAGTTCCTTTATCTTCATTAGCCCTCCAGGACCAGTGTCAGAGAATCTAAAGTCTTCCTCCTCCAAGATCTGAACCTAACTTAGCTTTTCATATGCAGCAACACTGAGGCTCCCTCCCCCAACCACTTCTGAGCCATTCTACCAGCTAGTCCCTGCAAATGGCCATGTTCTACCTTTGTCCTTTGTATTTGTTTTCATGCAATTTCCTTAACTGGAATTCCGTGAGCTTTCGTGTTTTAACTTTAGACATTTTAGCCATTGTTCCAAATCCATCTTAAGTATTACCTCCTTTGAGAAACCTTTCTTTTGCTTTTGTTGTAGAGCTTTAGAATTGATTTGTTGAATTCACTAACATTTTACTCTTCTCCTTCTCCTGTATTCCCACAGCATTTTTTAACATTTGTACATGCATCTGTAGCAACATGGTTGACTTTTGTGCCCTACAAAATTGTAAGTTCCTGGAGGGCGGGCACTATATTTGGCTTATTTTTGTGCTTCTCACAGCCCATGGATATTTGATTGTTGAGTATTATTGAATTAGTGAATCCTAATCATAAACTGGGATTTCTAAGAAGACTAAAACTGTTGAGAATGAAGTGTCTTAATGTGTATTTTTTTTCCTCATTCTTAGTCAGGAAAAAAATAAAAAGAAACAAAGCAAAAACCCAACTTTCAGGATCTATTATAAACAAAAAAAATCCTGACCTTTGGAATATTTCTGTCTCCATTCTGATATTTTACGACCTATTTTAAGATGGAAAAAAACTTATGAAACTAGCATATTCAAAAGGCTCATCAAATTTTGTACGTTAATTAACAGCCATAACTATTATGAACTTTGGCTTATTTTTCACTGGCTAACTTTTTTTTACTTCAGGAAATGTTAATGGCTACTGCTTGGAAATAAAAATTAACTCAGACAAACTGAGCGAGCGTAATTGCCAATTTTATATTTCTAAAGTGGGAATTTAAAGGACAGTTTCTTTAAATTTCCACTGTAGATGCATGAGCACCTGTCTGTGTGTTTCATTTTAGGAATGACTACCAATAAGTCCTAATGAGTCCCCTATAGTGAACGTAAGACTGTGCTGAGTCTTTTGATACTTCCTCCTAGATGCTCAATTATTTATACTGCTTCTTGAGTGTTATATTGAAAGTTTTTTATGGTCTTGGCACATAATGCTTGTTTTTCTAGGCTAAAATTCATGCAGCCATGCATGGAGGTAGGTTTTTCAGTCTTCAGTCACCTATTTGGCTGCTGGAGTTTACCCAACAGCATTTAGCCCTGCACATGCATCCTTCCTTTGCAGCCTATAAAGAGGCAGAGGGGGCATTAGTTCAGGTACCATTTTGTTTACATGTTTGCATTTTCTTTTTCTCTTTTTTGTTTGTTCCTTTCATTTTAAAGATGTGGGGTACAATTCAGGGTTAGGTATACAAATGGTCATTGTACAGGTAAAGTTTGGGCCTCACTTTCATATTCGCATTTTCATAACAAAACCTTAAACTGCCTTCCTCCTGACTAATATACAAAGCATATAAACTGATCACCATTGCAAAATTTCTGCTCTTACATTTTAGCCAGGGACAATGACCTTGAACTCTCTACCATTTGATGGTTATTAGCAGCCCTATAATGAATAATGTTGTTTTTGTAAAACTGTAAAAAACTTGCATGCAGCCAGGTATGACAGGTAGCCTGTGCCTGTAGCCCCAGCTACTTGGGAGGCTGAGGCCAGAGGATCGTTTGAGCCCAGGAGGTCAAGGCTGCAGTGAGCTATGATAGTGCCACTGCACTGTATCCTGGGCAACAGAGTAAGGCTCTGTCTCTGAAAAAAATAAAAAATCTGCATGCAAGGTCTCTTGTCCTACAAATCAGAGATGCCAGATAGATTGCTGTATGTAGCCACTCACTCATCCTATACCCAAGAAGGACTTTGTTAATCAGTCACAGAACCTTTTTCTTCTGAGCCTGGGCTCAGCCACAAAACTTCACAACATAGTTATTCAGGCATTTACTATGAATGGATCAGAGTTCACATTCAAGTAAGTGGAAAGCTACTTGCCATGCTAGGAAACAATCATGTAAATGGTACCCTGGATTAAGCCAGTCCATTCTGGACATTTGTACTCTACTCAGCTGATTTGAACAGGAAAGCCTGGGTAATTCATAGAATTGACTTAATGCACTGTGCTTTGTGATTGTAACCACACTGAAGATAACTATGTATAATTTTTTTTTTCTTTTTTTGAGTTGGAGTCTCGCTCTGTTGTCCAGACTGGAGTGCAGTGGCATGCTCCCGGCCACCTCAGCCTCAACCTGCTGGGCTCCAGCAATCCTTCCGCCTCAGCCTTCCAAGTAGCTGGAACTACAGGTGTGCGCTACCACACGCAGCTAATTTTTTTATTTATTAGAGATGAGGTCTTGCCACGTTGCCCAGGCGGGTCTCGAACCTGCGAGCTCAGGCAATCCACTCACCTCAGCCTCCCAAAGTGCAGGATTACAGGCTGAGCCACCGAGCCCGGCGATTTTTTAGTATACTTATTTCCTACTTAGCTCATAACATCTTTCTGAGGATTCAGGATTTTTCTTAGTTTTTGTGTGTGTGGTTTTTTTTTACTGAAATTAAGAAAAACTGTAGTTCTCAAAATCAAGCAGACAAACAGAACCCTTGGTTTTATTTTATGAACACTGAAAAACCTTAAAATGATTGACATTCTCTCTTGCTATGAACATAAGCTTAGAGCCAGATCTCTAGCCCACTTTTTTTTATTTTATTTTATTTTATTTTATTTTTTGAGTTGGAGTCTCACTCTGTCGCCCAGACTGGAGTGCAGTGGCCGTTCGCGGCCACCGCAGCCTCGACCTGCTGGGCTCCGGCAATCCTTCCACCTCAGCCTTGCGAGTAGCTGGAACTACAGGCGCACGCTACCACGCCCGGCTAATTTTTTTTTTTTTTTTTTGATTTATTGTAGAGATGGGGTCTCACCTGCCCAGGTGGGTCTCGAACCCGCGGGCTCAGGCAATCCACTCTCCTCAGCCTCCAAAAGGTGCGGGATTACAGGCTGAGCCACCGAGCCCGGCTTCTAGCCCACTTTTACAAGGACATTTTCCTCTGTGCTAAGAAGGAAAAAGTCCAGGCCTGCCTACTTAAATGTTTACCTCATCATTGGCTTCATTATTCTCTTTCCTTTTTTTGAGTTGGGTTCTCACTCTGCCTCCCAGGCTAGAGTACAGTGGCATGATCACAGCTCACTGTAGCCTCGATCTCCTGGGCTCAGGCAATCCTTAAATTTAGCCTCCCAAGTAGTTAGGACTACAGGTGTACCTGGGCTCGGTGGCTCAGCCTGTAATCCCGCGCTTTGGGAGGCTGAGGTGAGTGGATTGCCTGAGCCCGCGGGTTCGAGACCTGCTTGGGCAACTTGGCGAGACCTCATCTCTACAATAAATCAAAAAATTAGCCGGCTTTGGTAGCGTGCGCCTGTAGTTCCAGCTACTCGGAAGGCTGAGGCGGAAGGATCGCCGGAGCCCAGCAGGTCGAGGCTGCGGTAGCCGGGAGCGGCCACTGCACTCCAGTCTGGGCGACAGAGTGAGACTCCAACTTAAAAAAAAAAAAAAAAAAAGGACTACAGGTGTGCACCACCAGGCCTGACTAAATATTTGTAGAGACAACATCTCACTATGTTGCCCAGGCTGGTCTCGAATTCTTGGGCTCAAGCAATCCTCCCACCTCAGCCTCCAGAAGTGCTGATATTACAGGCGTGAGCCTCCACACCCAGCCATTTTACTATCTTCTTTATCTAGTGATGTCTATATTTTAGTAAGCTGCATCAAATCACTTGTGAAAGAAGGTGAAGTTTTGTATAAAAATCAACTTGGAAATTTATACTGACTATATTTGGACCAATTCCTGGGAGTTCATTTTTCAGGCAAAAAATGACTGACATTTGAAACATTTTATAAATGAGGCAGGGTTTTCAGGGTCAGGGTGAGCTTAATAAAAGTGTTCTATTGAAACTTTTTCTTTTATCTGTGTTTGTTCTAGCGCAACATTTTGAATATTCTCACAATCTTCAACCCAGAAATGGAATCGAGGGTGGGAAGAGAAGGAAAAAGAACTGATACATGATCATAAAAATCTTTATCACTGGCATATGAAAAAATATAAAGAGTAAATTTTACTGTTGCACAGGAGAGGGAAATTATGCATGTGGAAAGGCTAAATATTCAATAAAGATTTACTAAGAATATATTGTGTAAAGAAGTGTACTAAGTGGCTTTCCACGTTTGCTACCCAAAATTATTCCTACTAGCAGAGTCAAGAAGACCCGTGATTACCAAGTTATTTTCCACCTGTCAACCCCTTGCCACATCTTCCCTAACTTCCTCATCATTCTTGTCACATTCAATCCCAAACTGGGGCAACTTCGGACTATAAGCTCCTTGAGGCTTGTCTTATTTGTTAGGGAAGCATGTACTTGATCAGTGTGATTGGAATGAATGAGTCAGAGATTTATGTACAGAGATTTATGTAACCTCTTCACATTTTTCCCGTGGACCCAGAGTTGTAAAGGAGGAGCAAGGATAGCAGAGTAATTTCAGAGTACAAGACTGCAAGCAGAGTTTCAGTATAAGTGGGATGATGTCTCGACAGGCCCTAGACAGCAACAGGGCACTAGGTACCTAGGAAAAGTCATTGGGAAAGGATATCAGAAATAGAGGGATTGGTTCCTCCACTCATCTACCTAGCATTTAAGGTCATCTAAGGTGCTGGAGGAAACACATCCACATTTCTGGTTTAGAGGATATGAAAACTGACTGGAAGGAAATGAGTAAAATGAACATAACTAGCAGAAAAAGACACATCCAGTATTTGTTTCCTTGAGGAGGGGTCTTTTTTTTTTTTTTTTTTTTTTTTTTTTTGAGTTAGAGTCTCACTCCATCACCCAGGCTGGAGGGCAGGGACACACTCACGGCCACCGCAGCCTCGACCTGCTGGGCTCCGGCGATCCTTCCGCCTCAGCCTTCCAAGTAGCTGGAACTATAGGCATGCACCACCATGCCCGGCTAACTTTTTTTTATTTAATGTAGAGATGAGGTATCGCCAAGTTGCCCAGGCGGGTCTCGAACCCGCGGGCTCAGGTAATTCACTCACCTCGGTCTCCCAAAGCGCGAGATTACAGGCTGAGCCACCGAGCTTGACCGGAAAGTCATTTTTTAGATGAGGCTCTTAAACACAGTCTGATTTCACCCCACAAATGCTACCAGCAGCGGGCAGCGGAAGATAGAGGGTGCTAGACCGACGGGAGGTACGGAGGCGGAGCCCAGGATGAAGAGAGCCTAGGCGGAGCGCAGAGGCGCGGCTAGGACAGAGCAGGGAAAGAAGTGGGTGTGGCCCGCGTGAGAGAGGCGTGGCTATGAAGAAAGAGGTGTGGCCAGAGCGGTACACGTGAACCTAGCGGGGCGTGGACTCTGGCAGGTGGGGGAGTGGCTTCTATGGAGGGGCGTGCCCAGAGTGTGTGGGGCGTGGCTATGATAGCCTGGCGTGCGGGCAGCGGGTCCCGGGAAGCAAACCAGCAGCAAGGTTAGTGATCTAGGGAGACGCTCAGGTAAGGACGAGTGGCCAAGTGGAGGAGGACTACAGCAGGGGCGGGCCGACCCAAAGAGGGACGCATTCTTTCCACGATCCCCTGCCCGGCTGCGCCGGGTCCCAGAGCTGGGACAGCTGTTGGTCCAGCGGGTATTGTCTGGGTCCGGGCAGAGTGCCGCGGACGACTGGGTGGGGCCCGATGGGTCGTTG
The DNA here is from genome assembly GCF_000164805.1 of Carlito syrichta. Lineage (NCBI taxonomy): Eukaryota > Metazoa > Chordata > Mammalia > Primates > Tarsiidae > Carlito > Carlito syrichta. The sequence continues at coordinate 729,888 of NW_007251860.1, forward strand.
GCCTCCCCCAACACCGCAGCCCTTTTCCTCTACTATGGGAGTCACCAGACGGCTGCATATCCTTTAGGGCTCTTTTGCACTTGACGGGATAACAGCTGTTTCAGAGAATTTGTGGGGGGCGGGAGGGTAGTTCCTTGGGAAGAAGGGTTGCCGAGGTTGGTTGAATCTAAGTAACTCAAGAAAGTTCGATCTGCTGTGAAATAGCTGGAGGGTAAAGGGCTACAAATCTGAAGTTGCAGTTCCAGAAAAACCAGGACTTTCTCGGATTACTTTGGCTATTCTGGCTCTTTTTCGGTTCCATATGAATTTTAGGATTTTTTCCCCCTAATTTTATGAAAAATGACTTTGGTAGTTTGCTAGTGATTGCATTAAATCTGTAGATTACATCTGTATTGTTTTATCCCTACCCCGCAATTATGCTAGGGGCCGTGGACAGACTCACGGCCACCCCTTGGGCAGGGGAATCAGTATCACAGCTGTGCCATGTGCACAAATCTGAGCTTTCTTGACTCTGCAGTTCTTCAACCCTTTTTGTTTTGTGCTCCCTTCTAAAAATGGAGGAGAGAAACCTCCAAAATACAAGCATTGTGGGTGGCATTCACTGTTAAATGTCTCTGCCCTGAGACTGGTAGCAACTCGTTAATATTAATGTCAGTGCCCACCTCTCTCGTGTACTTTTTTTTTTTTTTTTTTTTGAGTTGGAGTCTCACTCTGTCGTCACCCAGACTGGAGTGCAGTGTCCCCTCCCGGCCACCGCAGCCTCGACCTGCTGGGCTCCGGCGATCCTTCCGCCTCAGCCTTCCAGTAGCTGGAACTACAGGCGTGCACTACTACGCCCGGCTAATTTTTGATTTATTGTAGAGATGAGCTCTCGCCAAGTTGCCTAGGCGGGACTCGAACCCGCGGGCTCAGATAATCCACTCACCTCGGCCTCCCAAAGTGCTGGGATTACAGGCTGAGCCACCCAGCCTGGCCTCATGTGTACTTTAGGAAAGTTTGAGAAATACGGGGAGTTCATGTATACACCTTAAATTGGATAGAACTTGTTTTCCCTCAGCCACTGAAGACCACATTGTATTCTGCTTTCCCTTCTTCCTTTACTGATAACCTGACCATCTCCACTGTGTTGTTTAAAAGTTGGAGTATGAAGAGGAGTAACTTGTTTCTGTGATGCGAGAAGCTGCCCCACACCCTACCCCAGAGCTGTCCCTGCACATCCCTCAGAGTGGCCCCTGTTCTTGAATATGTTGGAAATGGAAAACCTTTCAGCTTTCTAGTACTTTCCACTTAGACTCAGATTTTTTTTTTTTTTTTTTTTTTTTTTACCTCAGTACCAGGACTGGAATTCACTGAAAGGCCAGAACAGCACAGGAAGTGTTATCTGTGCCTGTATATACCTGCCCTGTTCTCTCTGGAGCCAGGCAAAAGGCTGCAACCACTCTTAGTTGAACTCAGTAAGCGTTGAATGAATTATGAGGGAATGAGTGAATATGAATATTTTGAAAATGTGGAAAGGGGAAATTGTATTTCATCTCATTGCACTGGACAATTAGTTCCAGGACACAGCAGTTATTAGAAATGTATTTTGAAACCTTTGGCTACCTCAGATTGGGATTATGCTCCCAGGGAAGAAGTAGGTGAGAGGAGGAAGCTAAGCCTTTTCAGTCAAGATATGACAACATAACCTCTAATTTAGATTTCAGGAATTGCAAAAGGCTTGTTTCCTTTTTGAAATCAGGAAATCCCAAAGGGTCAATCTGTTGAGAATCAAGGAATTTTTTTCAGTGTAAGTGTAACCTTTAGAGTACTTTTTTTTTGCTGTGTGTTTTGCATAAGTATAAATGACTGAATCAGAGTTCAAACCACTTGTCACTTAATAAATACAAAATTTATGAATGATTCATTAAGGACTTCCAAAGCCTCCCCCCCCCACATTTCTCAGTCTGCAAAGCAGCACATAAGGAGCATGTTAGTAAAATCCAAGGATATACATAAATAATCAGTGATAGCAAAGGGCATTATAGCACAGAAAGCTCCCCTGTGGTCCATCAAACCCAGGAACCCATCTTTATAGACAACCTTAAGTATGGACAGATTCTCCATGAAATATAGTACTGTATAATGGTAGTTCGTTGCTAGGTGCTACATTTGATGGTCAAACATTTTTGGTTTCAAAAGCTTGGATTTCATGAGTTTAGTAAGTTTAAATAATCAACTCTTACTAAGTTATTGCTTTTAATTTAACAGAGAGGATAGGCCTTAGGCCTGAGCCGAAATAATCTCATGTATTGTTGCAGGTACTATAGCCTAGCATTTGCTACATTGAGTTTCTGTTTATTTGGATTTTCCTGGAACTTTCCTTACCCCGACCTTGCATACTCTGTTCCTTCCGTGATTGCCTTTGTGATTGCCTTTGACTATTCCCTCTCAGTCTTTGGCATCCTTAAACACTCTTTTTTGTCAGTCTCCCTTGATCTACCTGTAACTGCTGTGGGGAAGGGATTTTCCTTCTGTTTCTAGCTTCATGACTGCTCCTGAGCACCAGAGCTGCCTTGCCAACCCTCTCCCAGACCTTTCCTCTCAGCTATCCCATTGGTACCTCAAATCCAATATGATTAGGAGTAAAACCTGCCATCTTTCCCTTCCCTGTTTCTCATGCTAGATTTTGTTTCTCCGTTTAGGGATCTATCCTCATTCTACCATCAGCATCATTCCAGCCATTAAATCACGAGGCCTTCTAACATTTCTTGTGTTTTTTCCTCATTTAGTTGTGTGCCAACGTTACTTTTTAAAAATCAAAATGGCAGCCAGGCTCGGTGGCTCAGCCTGTAATCCCGCGCCTTTGGGAGGCTGAGGTGAGTGGATTGCCTGAGCCCGTGGGTTCGAGACCCGCCTGGGCAGGCGAGACCTCATCTCTACAATAAATCAAAAAATCGGCTGGGCGTGGTAGCGCATGCCTGTAATTCCGGCTGCTTGGAAGCTCAGCGGAAGGATCGCCGGAGCCCAGCAGGTCGAGGCTGTGGTGGCCGGGAGCGGCCACTGCACTCCAGTCTGGGCGACAGAGTGAGACTCCAACTCAAAAAAAAAAAAAAAATCAAAATGGCTATCTCTTGAATACAAAGTATTCAGTCCATCCCTACGGTCACTGCCCAGTTCAGTGCATCATATTCTCTCACTTGGATTATTGAAATTTCATTTCACACTTCACATGTCTAAACCTGAGCTACTTATTTCCCACCCAAAACCTGTCTCCTCCATTGTCTTTTCTATCTCAGTTGATGCCAACTTTATATTTCCAGTTGCTTAGGCCAAGAATCTTTCAGTAATCCTTAACTCCTTTCTTTCACATATTACGGGCTGCATGTCCAAGATATAAACAAAATCCAACCACTTCTTACCACCTCCACTGTAACACCCTTAGTTCAAGTCCATCGATCATCCTAATTGGTCTTCCTGCTTCTTTCCTGTCTTTCCCTTTCTCTACTCTCCAAAGCAATATTCAATAGGATATGCTGAGTGGTCTTTTAAAAATGTAAATCAGATTATGTTACCTCTCTGCTCAAAAATCTCCATTATCTCCCAGTTTCATTTAGAGTAGTGGTTCTCAAGCTGGGGCAATCCCCCTACCCTGGAAGACATGTGGCAATGTCTGGAGACATTTTTTGTTGTCACAACTCTGATTTAGGGTGCTACTGCCAGTAGAGATGCTGCTGAACAACCTATAGTGCACAGGACAGTCTCCAACGACCAAGAATCATTTGGTCAAAAATGTCAGCAGTGCCAAGGTTGAGAAACCCTGACTTAGAGTAACAACTCCAACAATAGCCTAGAAGTCTACTTGATCTGGCATCCACTGCCTCTGGGCTTCATTTCCTACTACCTTCCTCCTAGTTTACTTCACTCCTTCCATGTTGGCCTCCTTAGTATCCCTTCAGTGTGCCAGACATGCTCCCACTTCAGAGTCTTTGCACAGCCTGGAATGCCCTTCTTCTAGGTGGCCATGCAATGAATTCTCAACCTCCTTCAATGCTTTGCTCACATTTCACCTTCTCAATGAGGCATCCCCTGAGCAATGTGTTTAAAAATACAGCACTGTCTCCCAGTGATACTCCAAATTCGCCTTACCCTGCTCTACTTTCCACTGATGGACATATTCTAATTGCCTCTACAAATGATTTATTTATTATACTTGTTGTTTACAAGGGGATACTCCCTCAAAAAACAATTATCTTTTGAAAGGCGGGTCCTTTGTAGTACAGGCTTCCCCCACTAGGTAAGTGTTGTAGGATCTAGGAACCCATCGACATCAATGTGCCAGCTAACGTTGTGAGAGGCTGCGTTCAGCTTCAGTGAAATTTTTTTTTTTTTTAGATTTTTTTCAACACTTTTGCCCATTTCATGATGGGTGATTCATTAGCATACCTGTTCACACCAAGCTGAGTGTTCAGCAGTTTGTAACCCAAAAACGCACGACCCCCATGCCCCACCCTCCCTATTCACCTGATCTCACCCCCTAGCAACTTCTTTTTGTTTCCTGGATGAAAAAAGTCCTCAAAGGGAAACATTTTGCCAATGAGGTGAAACAATAAACAGCAGAAACGCTAAAAAGCATCAAAACTGACAGGTCCAAAAACTGTTTTGAGTCGTGGAAAAAGTGTTTTGATAGGTATATTGCATCAAGCAGAGAGTACTTTGAAGGTGACTGAAGTTTAAATGTGTAAGAATAAATACACAATTTTTTATAAATAAATTATGTTCCTTTGGGTTCCCCCCCCCCCGTATTGTCTGTGTCTCTGTCCTAGAATGTGAGTTACTCAAGGGTAGGGACTTTGTTCTGTTCCCCAGTGAGCCTAGAACAGTGTCTGGCACTTAATAGGTGTTCAATTGATACAAGAAAGAATGAAAGAGTGATTAACGGAATGAAGGATTGTTGAAGGAATCACCTCCTCCCTGACTTTCCCAGCTCCACTCTTTGCCCACTGCCATCCCTCCTGTGCTCTGCTGTCAGAGTCATCAGAAACCATCAGTGTTTCCTCCTATACACACAGAATATATGAAGCCTTCTAGTGTCTTGGAAGTTCATATTCCCCAAATTAATCTCACATCCTCATCCAGCCCCACCACATCCCTGGGCATCTGCTTGGCCACTGTGTTGACCAATATTAATAGCAGGCTGAGAATGCTGGGGAGTTCAGACATACTCTCAGCTTTGTTTCAAAAACAGGTTTGGAGATTTTGTTTGTTTGTTTTGGGGGCGTGGTATTTCTGTCTTTATGTCTAAAGGACACAAAAGGAAGTCTTCAGAGTCACAGTGTGATCAGGAACATCCTGGAGGACAGACAGAGGTTCAGACTTCTGGACCACTATAGGCAGTCCACCACTAAGTGGGGGAGTCTTGTGGAGGAGAATGACCAAGAGGGTGAGGGTGAAGTCAGGCCCTCTGGAGCCCTCCTGCCCCTTAGCCCTAGAGAGCCAGTATGGAGGTGTCCAGGAGAAACTTCCTTTGGGCCAACTGTCATTGGCCTCCTGCCTTCGTGTTGTGTAGAGACGACGTGACTGCAGAGCGTAGGGCAATCCCCGAGGCATGGCTGTCAGCCCCAGCCTACCATGCCTCAGCGCTTTCCTGACGGCTCTCTGTGGAGCAAAGCAGAGGGTCATTTCTCAGTCTTCTCTGGGTGCCATGCTAATAAGTCTCAGTTCCCCCACACATCCTCTTGTGCAGGGCCCTGTGCCCTGTCCGCGTGTGTGTCCACTCATCTGTTTGTACGGCTCTCCTGGGTGGCGGGCATGCCCTTGGCCTTGTCTTATCACAGCCTTCCCCTTCAAGGTCAAGCTGGCACGTCATTTCTGTGGAGTATACATTCATTGTACTTGGCATCATCTTCCTGAAAATTACTAAGTCTCTTTCAAACTAGATTGTAAGCAAGAAAGGGAGTTCTTTTGGATTGCTTTCCCACATTCCCCAACACTTGAATTGTTTATTGACTAATCCTAAAGTTCTTCCCGTTTCAACCCCAATTGGCCTCTCTGGCCATGGGACCTAATGATTTCCCCACCCAGCCACAGTCTCATCATCCCTGAAGTTTCCCCTGTCCATCCCTCTGCCTTTGACCTACTTGTTGAAATTGTCTCACTCCTATGACACATGGTTCAGATGCCTCTTCTTCCTGAAACTTAAGAGTCTTTGCTTCATATAGTGTCATCATACTAAATCAAGGCTGTCATCACATCTGGCTTTGATTAAGAAATATCTGTTTAAGCTGGGCTCGGTGGCTCAGCCTGTAATCCCGCGCCTTGGGAGGCTGAGGTGAGTGGATTGCCTGGGCAACTTGGCGAGACCTCATCTCTACAATAAATCAAAAAATCAGCCGGGCATAGTAGCGCACGCCTGTAGTTCCAGCTACTCGGAAGGCTGAGGCGGAAGGATCGCCGGAGCCCAGTAGGTCGAGGCCACGGTGGCCGGGAGTGGCCACTGCACTCCAGTCTGGGTGACAGAGTGAGACTCCAACTCACAAAAAAAGAAATATCTGTTTAATTATGCTAAGTAAAATAAGCCAGTCACAGAAGGACAAAAATTGTGTGATGCCACTTATATGAGGTACTTAGAATAGGCAAATACCCAGAGACATGCAGTAGGAGAGAAGTTACCAGGGGCTGGGAGATGGAGGAGGAATTATTATATAGTGAGTACAGAGTTCATGTTGGGGATGATGAAAAAGTTTTGGGTACAGATGGTGGTGATGGTTACACAGCATTGTGAATGTATTTAATGCCACTTACAATTGGTTAAAATGCTAACTATTATGTATATTTTACCACAATTTTTAAAAAGGTAACAAAAAAGAGAAACATTTATTTGAGTGGTCTTTCTATAGATAGCAAACTTGTGGGAGTAAGGAAAGAGCATGACTTTTTCATCTTTACACAGCACAGGACTTGACACGAGATAATTGCTTACTATTTCTTCAATTCTGGAATGGAAATCAGTGGAGAGAAGGCATAGTTAAGAAGTTTTCCCAGCCGGGCTCGGTGGCTCAGCCTGTAATCCCGCGCCTTGGGAGGCTGAGGTGAGTGGATTGCCTGAGCCCACGGGTTAGAGACCCGCCCGGGCAACTTGGCGAGACCTCATCTCTACAACAAATCAAAATATTAGCCGGGTGTGGTAGCACACACCTGTAATTCCAGCTACTTGGAAGGCTGAGGCAGAAGGATCGCCGGAGCCCAGCAGGTCGAGGCTGCGGTGCCCGGGAGCGGCCACTGCACTCTAGTCTGGGTGACAGAGTGAGACTCCAACTCAAAAAAAAAAAAAAGTTTTCCCCATACCACTTAGCAGTTTTTGAAATTTCATGTTAATGTTAAATCAATTTTATCAGAGAGAATCCTGATTGATCACAATTGTTTGGTGGTATTGCTTTTAAAGAAAAAAATGGCATTAAAAGTCATTCAGGTCAGGAATGGTGGCTCACACCTGTAATCCCAGCACTCTGAGAGGCTGAAGCAGGAGGATTGCTTGAGCCCAGGAGTTTGAGGCCATCCTGGGCAACATAGTGAGACCTTGTCTCTTTGTATTTACAGTTTTTTTAATTTTATAAATAAATAAAAAGTAATCCAACATGGCTTTCTATCTTCTTAGTTTTTGCATTTATGTCATGCAAATTACAATGAGTAATAGTAATTTGTATTTATATAACAGTCACCAGAGAGCTTTTTCATAGCTTGTACCATCTGAAGTCACAGAGTCTTCTTGTATAGTGTCACTAAGCTAATATTTTTCCTGCTCCTCAGGTTCTAGATTCTTACATTAGTTTCAAGGTATACCTTAGGCCTGAATCTTAAACATTTCAGTTCATGGAATCCTTTCACTCTGTTGAGCTGCGGTTATCAAATATGCAGTTTCATGGCCTTCTAAGTTAGGATGATCATAAAGTTCCTAATCTGAGCTCTCATTCAAGATGAGGGGGTGGTGATATCAAGAGTGCTTACATTAAGGGTTAGATTGATACTGAGAAAGTTTATTGAGTTATTCAGCTTTTTGTTATTTTTTTAATTTTGAAAATTGATAATTTTCATATTCTGTAATAAACTATCACCAGAGGCTTTTTCATACAGATATTTATGAAGAAGAAACTATGAATTAGGAGACCATTTTCTATAAAAATACAAAAATGAAGCCGGGCTCGGTGGCTCAGCCTGTAATCCCGCGTCTTTGTGAGGCTGAGATGAGTGGATTGCCTGAGCCTGCGGGTTCGAGACCCGCCTGGGCAGCGAGACCTCATCTCTACAATAAAAAAAAAAAAAAAAAAAATCAGCTGAGCATGGTAGTGCATGCCTGTAGTTCCAGCTACTTGGAAGACTGAGGTGGAAGGATCGCCGGAGCCCAGCAGGTCGAGGCTGCAGTGGCTGGGAGCGGCCACTGCACTCCAGTCTGGGCGACAGAGTGAGAATCCAACTCAAAAAAAAAAAAAAAAATACAAAAATGAATAAGTTGCTAGAATGTGTGTGGGAATTTGCTTCAAAATAATCCTGGGGTGGGGGGGAACTAACCCTGGGTTAGCAAATGGCAGGAGAGGATGTGGGGGAAGGGAGGGTTAAATGTAAATAAAACATGATTGACTACAAACAAATTGTTGAAATGGAATATTGGGTACATAGGTAGTTTTACTATAGTATTCTCACTATGTTTGCATTAATTTGAAGTTTCTCATAATAAAAGGGAAGAAAAACATGGCAGAATCAGATTCTAAATTGAGGTTGCCAGTGGTCTATTATTCTGCTGGCCTGGTCAGTTAGTTCAGGTAAGGAATGTATTTGAAAACTAGATGCTATTATTTGGGTCAAGGCACTATCAAGATAATCCTTTGAAAGTTTGTTATTGGCCGGGCTTGGTGGCTCAGCCTGAAATCCCGCGCCTAGGGAGGCTGAGGTGAGTGGATTGCCTGAGCCCGTGGGTTCGAGACCCGCTTGGGCAACTTGGCAAGACCTCATCTCTACAATAAATCAAAACTTAGCCGGGCGTGGTAGCACGCGCCTGTAGTTCCAGCTACTTGGAAGGCTGAGGCGGAAGGATCGCTGGCGCCCAGCAAGTCGAGGATGCAGTGGTCGGGAGCAGCCACTGCACTCCAGTCTGGGCGACAGAGTGAGACTCCAACTCAAAAAAAATAAAAAGGAAAGTTTGTTATCAGTCTGTCTTTGAAATCCTGAGGGAAACTTTTGAGATACATCTTGATATACATGTGCCCTTCAAAGATGCACATTCACAAGCACACACATAAAACTATGAGCAAAACTTATTTTGACTTTGATTTGAAAGGATTTCTTTTTTTTTTTTTTTAGTCAGAGTCTCACTCTGTCGCCAAGGCTGGAGTGCAGTGGCATAATCATGGCTCACTGCAGCCCCTATCTCCTGGGCTCAGGTGATTCTTCCACCTCAGCCTCCACCTCCTGAATAACTGGGACTATGGGCATGCACCACCGCGTTCAGCTAATTGTTTTTTATTTTTATTTTTATAAACATGAGGTCTCACTGTGTTGCCCAGGCTTCTCTCAGATTCTTGGGCTCAAGCTGTCCACCCGCCTCCCAAAGTGCTGGGATTACAGGTGTGAGCCACCATACCTGGCTAATTTGAGAATTTCATACACCTTTGTGCAATGCAGCCATACTTCAGATGTCACTGGCCTAAAAACCCCCAGGTAGGAAGTTAGACCTGAAGGTGAGGAGGCTCCATGGGATTCACTAACTTCCTACCAGAAAATTCCCTTTTATGTGATTTGAGTTCATTGTGTACATATACAAAGTGATGCATGTGACAAACGAGCATGGCACTGAGCCAAAAGACTGACAGACTACCTGTCTGGGCCAGGTAGAGTTCTGCCTGGAATCCTCAACTGTTCCTTGAAAGGTAGTGACAGAAAGTACCTCTGCTTCCTGCTTCCATTGGACATGGCTTGTCAAGTGTGATTTTTCTCTCTCTTCACTTAGGTGTAGTCCTCTCCCCTCTAGCTCAGACAGAGGTGGGTCAAGGACAGTAGTACAGAGAAGAGCTAGTTCACAGTCAATCACCAGCAGGGATGTGCAGGAAGAGAGGCGAGGCACAACGTTTGCCTCCTTGCTTAGCATCACTAGGGATCATGATGTGGGTTTTGTATCTTACACTCTTCTTGGAAAGATGGTAAGAAGTACAGTTCAGGTCTGTAAGTGAAATGTGTCAAAGTCAAAACAGAAATGTAGAGATGAACCTCTAACATTTTATTTGCAAAGCAAGAATTACAATTCGGGGCATACACACAGACCAGGTGGTCTTTGGTATGTCCGAAGAACAAAGAGAAGGTTGGAGGTTTTAGAAAAAGGAGAAATATTATGTATTGTTTGGAAAGAAAGTTCATTGGCACTAGTGTTGGGAAGCTGGCAAGCTCTGATTGTGAGTGACAGTGGTGAGTAAAACTAGGTTGTTTTAGCAGCTGAGCTTGTGGCACATTTAATTCTTGGAGCAGGTGCTATGTGCCCCCTGTGCTTTTTTCCCCTGGGCCCTTGCCTCTGATTTACTTGGGTATGACAAGAGTGACCCGATTTGTTTCACAAATATGTCTTTAGGGTCCCTCAACTTCTCTTTTTGTGCCTTTTGGCATCCGCTACTCACAGCATGACCATACTGCTGAGAGTCACCCTTTTGGCAGGAGAAGGCAAAATCTGAGGCAGCTCCAATGCCCTGCTGTGAACTGGTTTGCTGTATGTTTCTCTTGTTCATATTTTGTAAAATATAAGCATTATTAAGGTAAAATGCACATAACATAAATTAACCTTTTTTTATTTTAAATTTTATTTTATTTTATTTTTATTTTTTTGAGTTGGAGTCTCACTCTGTCGCCCAGACTGGAGTGCAGTGGCCGCTCCTGGCCACCGCAGCCTCTACCTGCTGAGCTCCGGCTATCCTTCCACCTCAACCTTCCAAGTAGCTGGAACTACAGGCGCACACTACCACGCCCAGCTGATTTTTTGATTTATTGTAGAGATGAGGTCTCGCCAAGTTGCCCAGGCGGGTCTTGAACCCGCGGGCTCAGGCAATCCACTCACCTCAGCCTCCCAAAGGCGCGGGATTACAGGCTGAGCCACTGAGCCCGGCAAATTAACCTTTTTAAAGTGTACAATTCAGTGGCATTTAGAACATTCCCAGTGTTGTGCAACTGCCACCTCTATGTATTTGCAAAACTTTTACATCACCACCCCCCAACAAAACCTCATGCCCACTAAGGAAAATTCCCCATTTCCCCCCTTCCTCAACCCCTAGCAACCACAAATCTGTTTTCTGGCTCTGTAGATTTCCCTGTGCTGAGTATTTCACATGAATGGGAACTTACAATATGTGACCTTTTTATGTGACTTCTTTCACTTAGCACCATGTTTTCAAGGTTCGTTCACATTATGGCATATGCTAATACTTCATTCCTTTGTATGACCTTGGTCATCTTTGCATCACAGCACCCAACACAGTGCCTGAAGCAAAGGGAATGACAATAAATGCTTCTTGACAGAATCCCAGTCCTGTGAGATTAGATGAGGTTCATATTCCAGAAGGCTCCTCTTTTAAATCAGGAAGGACTTTTGGGGTCCTTGGGATCTTACAGGTAGGGATATGAGACCCTCCTCTTAAAGGATAAGCACTTGAAAGTGTTTCAAAAATAAATAACCCTACAAATAGGTGATGGTGCTGTTTGAGAAAAGGAAAGACCCCTAGTACTGTCCCAGAACATGCTGGCAGTCATGGCACAGTTCTTGCTTCTTGAAATTGGGATCAACATCTCTATCACCAAGGAAGCCTACTCAGGGCATTCAACTAGTACTCCTCAAACACCCATCATAAGCTAGGCCCTGTGTCCCTAAGAGATGCAGCTCTGACTGAAACAGACATGGTTCCTAAGACCATGAAGCTTAGATGCTGGGGAGGATGACCTCATAAAGTACATTCCTGATCAGGTATTAATTCAATCATTGCAGTAAGTGCTGTGACCAGGAAGAGGGTGCTGGGATGACATACTGCCGAGAGCACATGGTGAGGGGGAGCTTTGAGGAAGAGACGCCAATGTCAGTCACCTGAAGGAGGGGTAGGGACTCACCAGACAGACATACGGAGAGTCGAGGGAAGAAAAAGCATCTGCACAGGAGGTGGAAGAACTAAAACCCACAGGCAGGAGCACAAGTGGTCATGAGGCCAAGAGCTTTGCAGGGCCAGGGCATGTGGCTTTACAACCACATGTCATGGTTGCTCAAATGGCAGTCGGAACAGTCCTCTGAACGCACCTCAAGCAGTCACACTTTAGTGAGTGAAAATCTATAGTGGAATGAATGTGTAAACAAGAAAAAAATGGTTTTGTCATTTCACAACATGTTTATTCACTTGGTTCATGGATAGGAGTCATCAGGGAAAGTGGATAAAGCAATGTTGAAGGGAGGAGTATTCAGAGTTAATTTTACCGTAATTTCAGAACTCCATAGTGAATGCCTTGAAATGCATCATCTTCTGAGACTTTCACTGTGAACATGTGAGAGGTAGAGAGTTTAGGGTTAACCTTGTCCATTTTTCCCAAGGGCCATGGTGTTACACCCAAAACTAGCAAAGAATCACAGATTATTTTTAAGCTTAGATTTCAAAACTGCCCATGACTATTTTGGCAAGATGTATCTTGGGTTTTTTTTTTTTTTCTTTTTTAAGCAATCCAGATACAGATGATTGTTTTTATTCAGGCTGCCTGGAGGGACCGTTAAATTTGGGGCTCTTCCTACATGTAAACACCATGCTGAATAATTAATTGAGATTTCAGGGAGCAAATTTTTTTAATTTTAAGAAACTACTTTAGTGAGTTAGTTAGTTAGTTAGTTTGTTTGTTTTTTCATTCCTGTGGGTAAAGAGAATATTTTCTGTCAACCTCTAATACTTGCTAACCCAGAGGGAAAGGCAAAGCACATGAGTCAGTCCTCAGGACTTCCCTGCCCTCCATAGAGGGGACCAATGAGTTTAAGGCACCAGAGTGAATAAACTGTTGACTCTCATTTGCCCTTCCCCCCATCTCAGGGTGTGTACTATGAGTCTGAATGTTGTCCTACTTAGAAGTTTCACCATGATCTTAAAGTCTCCATTGTTTATAGCTTTTCTTCTTCTTCCTTCTTCCCTCTAGAGTATTAGGTTCTTGCAAGTTATTTGGGAATTGATCAAGATTTCAAGCTAAAGATGATGGTGATGAACAGCCTGAGGGGCATTCTTCAAGTGTCTCCATGCAAATTGCTGTGGAGAAAGTTCCAGATTCAGAGGTCTATGCCAGCAAGGCCTTGCAGCCTCTATACTTGCACATACAAAACCCGGAACCGAGCCTGTGAGTACACCACTTCCTTAAAGAGAGCAAAAACAGCTTTAGCTTGGGTGGTACTGTCTCTAAAAAAAAAAAAAGAAAAGAGAGCAAGCAAAAAGGCTTGTTGGTTTTATAACCATCACATGTGTTAAACATTTGTAGCTATGCTATCATTGGCATTCAGTGTGGGATTATATGCCTTATGAACTGTAAGAATAACTGTTTCTCTGTTGATTCATTAAAATAAATGTGAAACATTCTTTCTCTTTTTTGGGAACATTCTTTCTTGACTAATTTTGACATGTTAAAATGACATTATGCAAAAACTGAACAAGAGAAATGTCCAGTTTTAAATATTTTGGAAACTGTTCACTATTGTTTCTTCTTAACAATTGTCTTTTTACTAAGGTTGGTCCACAGACTGCAAGTTATTTCTGTGAGTCTTAAGTTTCTGGAAGTTGCATATGAATGTTTGAAAGCAGTTCAGTAGCTTCAGGCCCCATAATATTCTGCCCAGAGTTAGGGATTGCAGTTAATTCTAGCTCATCAGTTTGTAAGTGTGTGTTCTGCTGTAAACACAGGAAATCAAGTGAGGCAGCAGATGGTTTTCTTCAAACCTTTCCCATCTCAGTCCCCTCTTGGAAATACAGGGTGCTGTCCTTGTCCAGATGTTGCAGGGATTCTCCACTGCACCACTATGGGCATAGGGGATGGATGGTTCTTTGTTGTTGGGGACTGTCCTGTACACAGTAGGGTGTTTAACAGCATCCCCTGGCCTCAGCTTACTAGATGCAAGTAGCATCCTCACGAAGTTATAACAACCAAAAATGTCTATAGACATTGCAAACAAGCTGTGGGCAACAAAACTGCCCCCTGCTTAAGAATGATTGAGAGTATGGGAGAAGATAATGTATTTGTGGAGAGATAAGTTTGAGTTTATATCATTAAAGAGGAATTATTCATATTTTCCATTATTTAAGAGATGTAGACAGAGTTTTCAAATGCTGGACTGCATAGAAGGCTAGGGCTCTCCACTTTTTGTGTTTACTGTCTTTGACCCCATATGCACATAGTAAAAATGACGGGTAAGAGTAGAATGCTTATAAGCTAGTAATGCTCATCTAGCTAAAGGGCTTAAAACTGCTCCATAAATATATTTTTATTGTAAGTTTATTTTGTTTCCTTCAACATTGACTGTTCTTTTTAAAATAAGCTGACCAGAGGCATAATAACTTTCTGGTTGCTGGGTGTGGCTTCCTACAAGCATGCCCACATCCTACCAGAACTGGCTTATTCCCAACACTGGCACTTTGTGGTCTGAGGTTTACATTGGAAAATATTAGTCATACTTACCTAGTTACTAAAGTTTTACTTTTAAAAAAACCCAGAAAATTGAAATTAAACATCTAAAATCTAGTATACTTATATCGGTAGTTTCCTGCTTTTAGTACTGACAAATAGTTTAGTACTGACAAATAGTTTCCTGCTTTTAGTACTGACAAAAACCAAACAGTAGTGACTTGGGGAATGACAGCTTCACTTAATGAATTCCCCACATCATATGGCATGTTCTTGTTTCTAAGTTATTAGAAAAAACAAGTGGCAGTTGCCATGTGATTTTGTTTGTGACATATTACATCGTCTGACCTGTTTTCTTTCTTTCTTTCTTTCTTTCTTTTCTTTTTTTTATTGGAGTTGGAGTCTCACTCTGTCGCCCAGACTGGAGTGCAGTGGCTGCTCCCGGCCACCGCAGCCTCGACCTGCTGGGCTCCGGCGATCCTTCCGCCTCAGCCTTCCAGGTAGCTGGAACTACAGGCACATGCTACCATGCCCGGCTAATTTTTTGATTTATTGTAGTGATGAGGTCTCACCAAGTTGACCAGGCTGGTCCCAAACTCGCTCTGACCTGTTTTCACCAGGTGAATGGTCTTTGCTGCCCTGGGCCACTGAGCGTGTCCTATTCCAATATTCCAGATCCTCATCTGATCAACTGGAAAGACAATACTCATTGTTTCTGGCAGCTCAGTGCCCCGGTGGAAGATCCAGCATACACTTGGGACCAAGAATGACCCAAAATGGTCAAGGGTTCGAAACTCAATGTTGGCAGCTACTTCTAGTAAGACAGTTGTTATCATCGTCACCATCTTTGTCATCATCATAGACTCAGTGCCTGCCTCAGATGTTTAACTGACCATTTTTAAGTTGAGGTGAAGCAGAATGAGGAGTGAAGGAAAGTAGGAGTTTGTGGCAAGTTCAGAAAGCAGCAGGACTTGTGTTCTGTGCTTGTGTCTTTGCGCCCCACTCTCCCAACGGGTAATCATTGGCTGTCAACTTAGATTGCTGTTTGCTCTTATCTCAAGTAGCAGACAGTAACTGTTGATAGTCTTAACTTTGGGGACTTGTAATATAATTGAATAAAATAAGAGTCCAAACCTATTACCCAAGATGAAAATAAAACCAATTTCACTTAGTGTATAATTCAGTGAAATGTAGGCTAGTTGTCACATACAAAGATTTGGGCATGGGATCGTAGACCATAGGAAAATTAATTTAATACTACTTTTTTTTTTTTGAGTCGTAGTCTTATTGAGCTGGGTTCAGGTGATCCTGCCACTTCAGCCTTCCAAGTAGCTGGAACCACAGGTTTGTGCCACCATGCCCAGCTGACTTTTTGATTTATTGTAGAAATGAGGTCTTGACATGTTGCCCAGGCTGGTCTTAAGCCCGTGAGCTCAGACAATACACTCACCTTCGTCTCCCAAAGTGCTGGGATTATAGGCGTGAGCCACCACGCCTGGCCTAATTTAATTAGTTCTTAATTTAATTAAACATAAAAAATATCATCTGAAACGGAAATGATACAGATTTGTTATTCCAGTGATTCTTTTTTTTTTTGGAGTTGGAGTCTCACTCTGTCGCCC